>NC_091951.1:51773035-52038035 GCF_031021105.1 Erythrolamprus reginae
CTTAGAACTAAGGAGAAATTTCCTGACGGAACAATTAATCAGTGGAACAGCTTGCCTCCAGAAGTTGTGAATGCTCCAACACTGGAAGTTTTTAAGCAGATGTTGGATAACTGTCTGTCTGAAGTAGTGAAGTAGGGTTTCTAGCCTAAGCAGGGGGTTGGGCTAGAAGACCTCCAAGATCCTTTCCAAGTCTGTTATTGCTATTATTATATTGTTGGTATTTATATTTTATTGTAAGCCTACCCCGAATCCAACTGGAGTTGGGCAGCAGATAAATCTCATAAATAAATAAATATATAATAAATAAGTTGAGGACCGCCTGGAAAGACAGAACTCTCAAACCCAATTTTTTTTAAAAGGAAAAAAGAAAATCAGCCTTCAAAGATGGCTGATATGGAATAATACACGTTAACACACTTTTTAAAGAACTTGGCTACCAATCGGCGATTACCTGTGTTTTGAACTTCAGTGTCAGGCTTCTGATATATATTTCAGACTTCCTGAGCCACCGTATAATTTGTATGCAGCAAGGCAGGGATTTCTGTTTGCTGTAGTCTGGAGAGGAGATAAGGGTGACATCTGGTTCACACCTGTGGCTTTAGGGATAAGAGCATAGCTGCTTTATGTATTATTCAGGGCACTCCATTGACGCCTCATGGAGTTTGGCTGTTGAGGCCCTTGATCCTTTCTTTCTGTACTTGCCTAAAGTAAACAAGAAAAACAGCGGGCTTCTCCTGGTAGACATTATAGGCTGAGCAAAAGCAGCTTCAGATGCCAACAGTCTGGCAATTAAGTTGGAAAGCTGCTTTCCTGATTATTCCGATAAGGCTCTGATTGTAGAAGGCCTGTTGGTAGAAAATTTAAGCTAGGCTTGTGTGCAGCTTTGCAGTCATTAGCAGAGGCAAAGCATCTCAGCTTACAAGAAACTTCTGTTTACTAAAGTAACAAAGTTAATTTACTAAAGTAAGAAAATTGGAGTTGGTCTTCTCCAGGTCCCGTCGATTAAGCAGTGTCAGTTGGCAGGCCCGTAGGGGAGGGACTTTTCTGTGGCGGCCCCAACTCTTTGCAACCAATAGTCCGTAGTTGCCCCTATCCTACTGGCCTTCCGGAAGGCTTTTTAAACCTGGCTTTGCTGGCAGGCCTGGTAGCCATGAGAACTGACATCTTTAATGCTGGCCTAGATATGATCTGATTGGGATGTTTGATGATATGACTGTAGTGATAAAGAATTAAGTGTTTTAAATTAGTATTAATTTTTTAATTTTATTATTTTATACTGGTTTTTTATTATTATTGCTGTAAGCTGCCCTGAGTCTTTTGGGATTGGGCGGCATACAAATCTAATCAATCAATCAATCAATTAATTAATTAATTAGGTTGCTTATAATTAATTATTAATTAATTAATAAGGTTGGTTATTCTGCAGGCAAACTAACCCTCTTCTCTGCAATATGCCATCTATCCTGACCAAACTAAAGGGAGTAACCCAAAGGTGTGGGATTTTTTTTTCCCAAGTGGCAACTGGACTTCCTGGTCTTTCTTTGAAGACATTTCACTTCTCATCCAAGAAGCTTCTTCAGTTCTGAGGCTTCATGGATGAGAAGCGAAACGTCCTCAAAACAAAAACCAGAAAGCCAGTTGCCTCTTGAAAAAGCACTTTTGGGACAAACATGCTCCAGGATGACTGAGAATCTCCATAGACATAGAAACATAGAAGTCTGACGGCAGAAAAAGACCTCATGGTCCATCTAGTCTGCCCTTATACTATTTTCTGTATTTTATCTTAGGATGGATATATGTTTATCCCAGGCATGTTTAAATTCAGTTACTGTGGATTTATCTACCACGTCTGCTGGAAGTTTGTTCCAAGGATCTACTACTCTTTCAGTAAAATCATATTTTCTCATGTTGCTTTTGATCTTTCCCCCAACTAACTTCAGATTGTGTCCCCTTGTTCTTGTGTTCACTTTCCTATTAAAAACACTTCCCTCCTGGACCTTATTTAACCCTTTAATATATTTAAATGTTTCGATCATGTCCCCCCTTTTCCTTCTGTCCTCCAGACTATACAGATTGAGTTCATTAAGTCTTTCCTGATACGTTTTATGCTTAAGACCTTCCACCATTCTTGTAGCCCGTCTTTGGACCCGTTCAATTTTGTCAATATCTTTTTGTAGGTGAGGTCTCCAGAACTGAACACAGTATTCCAAATGTAGTCTCACCAGCATTCTATATAGTGGGATCATAATCTCCCTCTTCCTGCTTGTTATACCTCTAGCTATGCAGCCAAGCATCCTTCTTGCTTTCCCTACCGCCTGACTGCACCGTTCACCCATTTTGAGACTGTCAGAAATCACTACCCCTAAATCCTTTTCTTTTGAAGTATTTGCCAACACAGAACTGCCAATACATAAAGGGAATAAGTATGGTATGATTGTGTAGAGTTGATTGTTTTTTAATGTTATGAGGTTCTCAACTTAGTTTTTTAATCATTAGATTTGTATTATATGGTTTTGTATTGTTGATCTGTTGTGAGCCACTCCGAGTCGGCATACAAACCTAAATGATGATGATGATGATGATGATGATGCAACGACTCTGGCATAAGCCAGTGAAAGTGGTCCCATGGTACTTGGCATGCTGGGCGCAGTGCCAAAGGATCTCAGCAGACAGTTGAAAACCATCGGAATTGACAAAATCTACATCTGTCAATTGCAAAAGGCCACTTTACTGGGATCGGCAAACATAATTCGCCGCTACATCATGCAGTCCTAAGTGCTTGGGAAGCGCCCGACTGGTGATGAAATACGAAATCCAGCATAGTGACTTGTTTGCTGTGTTGTATTGACATAATAATAATAATAATAATAATAATAATAATAATAATAATAATAATAATGTATTAGATTTGTATGTTGCCCCTCTCCGAAGACTCGGAGTGGCTCACAATGAACAATATACAGTGTACAAATCCAATGTTTAAAAAGCAGTTTTAAAAAACCCTTATAATAAAAAGCAATCATACAACCCAAACAAACCATACATAAACCATAATAGCTGAGGGATATATCAATGCTAGCACGCGCACGCACTCTTTCGGCACCCGAGGAAAAATAGATTTGCCATCACTGGTCTAACGCTATTGATATCATTGGAACATTTAGATCTTAGAAATTTGAAGAAACTGCAGTGATGTTATTGACGTCTTGAGAAATTTCATACTGACCCACCAGAATCATATGATGATGATATTACATGAGGTTATAGTGTTTTTAAAATATATTTGTTTGTATGTGTGTTACACACACTTACAGAGACACACACAGACACACACACACACACACACACACACACACACACAGGGGGGGCATGGAATATACTTCAATATAGTGTCATGGCAATTTGTTAGGTATGACCTGTATTTTGAATTTCATTGCCAGGATTTAAATGTATTTCAAACCTCCTGAGCCACAGCATAATTTGTATGCCTTGTGAGTTAGGCAGTCATATAAATCCATTTAAATAAATAAAATAAATTTCAGAGCTCTCGTTTGATTGGATATTCTCTTAGGAGATTTTGGTATTATTGGGATTAGAAAGATACTTGGCGATAAGACTGGATGCATTATTATCCTTCCCCCGAAATACAGTTTTCGTGGTAGTATTTTTATTACCTTAAATTATTGCTTTTATCATTATGTTTGTAAATTGTTGCAAATTGATGTTGCAAAGGAGTATGAAAACTCATTAAAGAGTAAATAACAGCAATTTGTTTTGAATAGTCTTCTAATACCTTTTGAAATACAGCCGAGTAGAAGGGAAGTACCATGAAATGAAATGAAATCTGGAGTTCACGCACTTGAGAATCTATGATCCACCGGACCTGAATGTACATTTGATAAGAAACCATTATTTTGAAACATTTCTGGAAATGAGATTTTTCTTGTGGGCTGTGCAAACCAGACTCTTTTGAAGTTTCAGCAAATTGACAAAATATTTTCCTGCCCTTCTCTAGTTCATCAGTTCATGAAATGACATAACTCTGCCTGGGAATTTCATTAGTGGTGTATGCTGTATAAATTAGGACCGTGCCATGGTATTTGCAGACTATTAAACCTTTGCTATAATCCATAGGACACACACCTGTGAAGAAATGTCCATGCTAAGCCATGTCATTTCATGAACTGATGAACTAGAATGTTTCACTGAAACTTCCCTACCATCCATGAAGAAGCTAGCTTCGTAAATGCCTGGATTTGTACTTAGAAAAGTTAGGAAGTTCTTTAAAGGACTAATTCTCACAATTTGAGCCTTGCAATTGAAATATTGGTTACTTTATCATAATTGGGCATCACAGAGTGGCAGATGAAGGACTTCACTGAGATCATGATATACTCAGGGGCACATTAAATAATAGATGACTGTTGTTAGTCATATGTAATTGAAATTGAATACAAATAGCAGTACATAGTCATGTAATTAATAATTATATCCTCATGCACCAGTAAACATTTACTTGGTGATAAATTTTAGAATTTCTTTAGGAGACACAGGCATTTTTCCTAGGCAACATACTGTATGTGTCTGTGAATTTAGATTATATACATTTATCCTACTGAAATTAATTCATTTGGTTGATTTGTTATCGTATGCTGTTGTACTGAGGATGGTAGAAAAAGTGACCATAATATGTCCATCTTTGCTTATTTGCTTTTCTAGGAAGGTTGTGCTCCACGCTACATTATTTCTCAGATTATGGGACAGGTTTTTGTGCTATTTTTCACAGGTTTTTCCACAGTGCGGTTGTGCAAGACATTCCAGTAGTAGTGATGGGCGAACCGAACCTGCACAATTCGGGTCCGTACCAAATTTTGAGGTGTTCGGTATGCTGAACACAAACCCGAATTTTTTTCAAACTTCGGGCAAAGTTTGGGGTCGTATTCAGCGTCCGGAGCTTTGACATCACCGGCAGGTTGCTAAGGACGCCAAGGTGATCACTTCCTGGATTCCATGGAATCCAGGAAGTGATCACCTTGGCGTCCTTAGCAACCTGCCGGTGACGTCAATGCTCCGCCCCCGGAATCTCTTCGTGGGATTCCCAGTTCGAGTTCGGGTTCGGTTCGGGTTCGGACGAATTTTGCGTAAAGTCCGTCCCAACTTGCCGAACCCGAACACCGTTGGGTTCGCCCATCACTATCCAGGAGACATGTAGAAGAGATAAATTTCCTCTATGAGAGGAAAATTTTATAATATATCAAACTCTCTTTGCAAACCTTGGAATGTAACATATAGATTAAACAAGGCCTATTTTCTGACAAACCTAAATAGTGTCAGGCTTAATTAGTATTTGGGTGGGAGATTGTGACAATGAACTAGGTTAGGGTGTTAAAAAAAATAGAAGCTATTTATAAACCACTTCTATATTCTTGTCAATCCCCACTCACCAGGAGTTCAACTCAGAAAAAGCATAATCTTGTGATTCATACAAAAAGTTAGCTGAGTGATATGGCACTGTTCTCTTTGTCTCATTAGGGCTCTCTAGCATTTTCTACCACCTGCCACTTGATGGAGATTTATTGCATACAAGCATACAGGCCAACAGCAAAATGAAGGATGTTTGCCAGAAAGCTGACATTTATACAAATTTATGCGTGATATTTCCGCAAATGAAGAAAAGGTCTTTTAAAGCAGAGGATAATTAGCAACTCAAACAATTATGTGAATTCAACAGTTGCAAGGTTTTTATTTCTCCCTTTCTCTTCAAACACAAGGCTTGGTTTGTATACTGTTATCTATTTCAGCAACATAAAATCCATAAATGGATGGACTACATATCACAGAAACCAACAAACAAAATATCTGAAAAAGAAATAGATGTCATGGAGAAGAAGATAAGGCATCAGAGCAGGACACAATTATAGAAGAATGAAAATTAGGGATAATATTGAGCTGGCAACCACGTGAACTGAGTTAATCTTAATACAGTAATACCTCACCTTACGAACCTAATTGGTTCCCAGAGGAGGTTCGTAAGGTGAAAAGTTCATAAGATGAAACATTGTTTCCCATAGGAATCCCATAGGAAACAATGTAAAATGAATTAATGTGTGCAAGAAAAAACCTGCAAAAAACCACCGCCGCCTGGCTATCACCTTTTGAAACAGCCGGGGGGCTTCTCGGCGTCCTCCCAAACCCGAACGCCAAACCTGAACTTTTGCCGAACTTCCGGGTTCGGGGTTCAGGAGGCCGCCGAGAAGCCCCGCTGCCTGGCTGTCGCCTTTTGAAACAGCCGGCGGGCTTCTCGACGTTCTCCCAAACGCCGAACCCGGAAGTTCAGCAAACGTTCGGGGTCAGTGTTCAGGTTCAGGAGGACGCTGAGAAGCCCCGCCACCCGGCTGTTAGCTTTTCAAAAGAGCCGTGGAGCTGTCGGGCCGGTCGGGAAGCTGGAAAGGAGGTGGGGAATCCCAATAGGGAATTCCATGGGCGGAGCTTTGACGTCACAAAGACATCCTTCCTGGCCGGCCAAAACATGGCCAGGAAGGACATCTTTGTAACGTCAAAGCTCCGCCCATGGAATTCCCTATTGGGATTCCCCACCTCCTTTCCAGCCTCCCAACCGGCCCGACAGCTCTGGGGCTCTTTTGAAAAGCTAACAGCCGGGGGGCGGGGCTACTCAGCATCCTCCTGAATCCAAACGCCGACCTCAAACTTTTGCTGAACTTCCAGGTTTGGCGTTCAGGAGAACGCTGGAAAGCCCCCCGGCTGTTTCAAAAGGCGACAGCCGGGCGGCGGGGCTTCTCGGCGGCCACCCGAACCCAAACTTTTGCCAAACTTCTGGGTTCGGCGTTCGGGTGGCGGGTTCGTAAGACGGAAAAAGTTCGGAAGAAGAGGCAAAAAATTTCCGAACCCCGGGTTCGTATCTCGGATTGTTCGTATGGCGAGGGGTTCGTATCACGAGGTACCATTGTACTGAGCTAAAACTCACAAGCATGCGGCTGTGTTCCCTTATTTTGAGGGTGATAGTGATGTTAAGTTAGAAGCCCAAGTTCTCTGTGGAGAGTGAAGTAAAAATAAAAGAAGTGATATAAATAAAAGATATGAAGAACTGTTGCATGAGTCTAGTCTAATGAAAGAAAGGATTAAGGGTGACATGCTAGTACTGTTGCCATACTTGAGGGTCTGAAGAAGGGAGAGACAAACTATTCTCCAAAGCACCTGAAGTCAGGACAAGAAGCAATGGATGGAAACTAATGAAGGAGAGAAGCAACCTAGAACTAAGGAGAAAATTCCTAACTGTAATGTATTCAAGAGAGGTAGACAGCCGATGCAATAACCAACTTTATTGGGAGAACAATTACCACAGAAAGAGAGCAACTTACAAAATGGCAGGTTATTTATACTGCTCTGCTAACCAATCAGGATCGTACTATTTTCCTGCCGAATATCGCCCCCTGCTGTTGCTAGGGACATGACACTAACAGTAAGAGCAATTAATCAGTGGAATGGCTTACCTCCAGATTATATAAATTAAAACACAATCAATTTACCTCCAGAAGTTATGGGTCACCACTGGAAGTTTTTAAGAGATCGGACAGCCGTTTATCTGAAATTATATAGGGTTTCCTTCTTGAATGGGGAGTTGGACTACAAGACCTCCAAGGTCCCTTACAACTCTATTATTCTGATATAAGATGCTATCACCTTTATCTTCAACCAGCTAACATCATCCTTGCTAATACAGTATTTGAAACAAAAGACTTGGCTTCATTTCTGTATGAAGTCTGATATAGATCATTACTGTGGCTATTTTTTTTAACATGGTCTTTGATGTTTCTTATTTCTTGTCCTGCAAGATCCTGATCCTCAGCTTTGCCAACTGTTTTCTTGGCTCCTGGCATCTGGTTATAAATCCTGATTTTGCCTGCATTCCTGGTTGCTTAAAGAAAATGACTTCATCTTGTGCCGTGAAGTCAATCTAGTCTGACCTTCAGCTTTACAAACTGCAGGCTATTCTTCGCATCTTAAGTTGTGATAGTTGGTATAACACTCACCCTTTTCCTCTCTAAAAGAGGCTGAAAATTCAGATGTATCTTATACTCTGACTGTAGCTTTTTTCGAAGCATTTTTTTCCAGCCCTCACTAGGTACTAACGATCTTCCCAGCTCTTACCGTGCAGGTTCTTTCATTATTACTCATTGTGAAGAATGTTTTCCAAGCCCTAAGTCTTTGCAAAGTTTAGTTCATTGCTCTAACTTGTTTCTTTTTAGCCCTAACCAGGTGCTAACAATGTTCCCAGCTTTTACAGGCTTGCAAGCTCTTTCTTGGTTACTCTCTTTGAATAAGGTGTTTTTTTAAGCCCTAACCAGAGGATAAAATAATGTGCTGAAGGTGACCAGACTAAGGATGCTAGCCAGATGAATACTCTGGTAAGCAGATTCTTTTCCCTATTTTCCTCCACAAAAACTAAAGTGCATCTTATACGCCGGAAAATACGGTAACTCTCTTAGGAGTAGCTCCCCTTAATCTATTGAAGAAAGAAACTACATATATAAATCAGAGAATCAGTCACAGGAAAAACATGCCTTCAATCCTTCATGAAGTATTTGAATTCCAAACTCTAATTCACATTTCTGGATTTGCTATTCTGTCTGGAACAAAATGGATTGTAAATTCAAGCTATCAGGCTAAGAGTAAGTAAAGGCATGCCTGCTCACAAAGAAAACCCTGGCATGTATGAACTTTCTTTTAACTACTAACCTTCTGTTATTGTTGTTCCATTTTATTAGAAATCTGAAATAGTCACCCAAAGAGAGCTCACACGAAATCCAATTACCTTTTGTCCTTTTACATTGTTCGTTACAGATACTTCTCTTGCCATTTAGAATTTTGTTCTATCATTACTAAAATGACAATTCTGTCAGTGCAGAGATAGATATACTACGACCAGTATCAATCAAATGCTGAAGATAAATAACTCTCCCCACAAACTCCTTTCACTGTAATTGCTCATACAATTTGCAGTTCAACAGACAATAATAACCCCTCTCTCAAAGCCCAGAACAGTTTGCAAGAGATATAAATAACATTTCTACCAAGTACTCTGTGAGTGAAACTATGCCTATATACTGTGCGTGACCTATATCTAAACTTCAATACGTGAAGAACATAAACATTTGACAATAGCATTTTAAACTCACCCAGAATTTTTATTTTTTTTTATTTTTGCATCATTTTAGTCTGGTCCGTAGAAGATTGCTGCTGAATCTGGAGCTCCAGCAGGTGGCTTCGAAGCACCTGGGTACACAGCTTTTGTTTATTATCTTGTGTGTCCACTTCTGATCTTCCAAGGCCATCAAAATATAATATACTTGGCCAGGTAGCTGAGAGGAAAGGGTCAAATACTAGCAGAAGGTATCAGACAGTGTTCTTGCTCTAGTTTGGTGCTTCCCAACCTTGGCAATTTGGATTCATGGACTTGGAAGCTGGCCAGCTGGAGAATTCTGGGAGTTGAAGTCCACACATCTTGAAGTTGCCAAGGTTGAGAAGCCCTGCTCTAGGAAGTCAATGTACAAACAGTGACTTCTGATAGCCTTCAGCCCAGGAGTTGAAGGTCTCATTCATTCCACCAGAGCCTTGGTGGTGCACTGGTTAGTGTGCAGTACTGCAGGTTACTTCTGCAATTTGGCAGTTCAAATCCCACCAGGGCCAAGGTTGAATCAGCCTTCTATCCTTCCCAGATGGGTAAATCGAGGACCCAAATTGTTGTCAATATGTAAAACCACTTAGAAAGGGCCATACAGCACTGTAAATCAAAGTGCTTTTGTATTAGGACTTCCAATGTGCTATTTGAGTGTGATTTAGAGCAGGGCTGTTAAACAGAGCTATCAAACGCTCTGACCACGTCCATGCCTGGTTTTGTGAAGGGGGAAAGTTGGCAGATGTCATGTGACAATGCAAATTTGACCCGCCCCCTGGCATTGCTAAATAAGGCAATTGTTAAGTGAGCCATGCCTAATTTTATAACCGTTTTTGTTAACACAATTGTCAAGCCAATCATATCGCCACGAAGCAACTTTGCTGGTTGGAAGTCTGGGAAGATCAGTTGGATGACTTCGGGATACTGCAGCTGTTGTGGTTGCCCATTGCCCGAATTTGGATCATGTGACCATGAGGATGCTGCAGTAAGGACCAGTAGCAAGTACTTTTTTTACAGTGGTGTTGTAATTTGGAATGGTCACTGAACAAATGGATGTAAAACAAGATCTACTTGTATATCTCGTAACTGGGGTCTACTATGCAAGGTCTACTTGTATATCTCACAGACTGGGTAGTTCTACTGGAGGTCAGAAAAAACAGCTTGGAGAAGTGTAATGATCATTCTGTGATGTAAGAGTATTAGGATCGCCCCCACCCTCCTTGCCTTTCGTAAACTCCTTAAAACCCACCTCTGCCGTCAGGCATGGGGGAATTGAGACATCTCCCCCAGGCCTATATAGTTTATGTATGGTATGTTTGTGTGTATGCCTTTTTAAATAATGTGTTTTTAGATTTTTTTAAAAAATATTAGATTTGTTATTGTATATTGCTTTTATTATTGTTGTGAGCCGCCCTGAGTCTACGGAGAGGGGTGGCATACAAATCTAATGAATAAATAAATAATAAATAAATAAATAAATAAATAAAATATGCTATTCTAGACCAGACTAAGAACTGTGTTCAACAGGCTTGATATAAATGCCCTGAAGGTTTTAAGGAGAGAGGTTGAAATCTCACAGTGGATAGCAGAAAGTTATTTGTTGTTTTTTTAAAATAGGAAAATATTGCCTTAGTCTCTGTCTATCTGTTTGTTTGTTTGTTTGTTTGTTTGTTTATTTATTTATTCATTAAATTTGTATGCCACCCCTCTCTGTAGACTCGGGGCGGCTCGCAACAGTAATAGAAAAAACAATGTAGAATACAAATCTAATAATTAAAACTAAAAACCCATAATTTAAAAAAACATGCACACAACATACCATAAATAAACAATATAGGTCTGGGGAAGTGATATCAGTCCCCCCATGCCTGACGACAGAGGTGGGTTTTAAGGAGTTTACGAAAGGCAAGGAGGATGGGGGCAGTTCTAATCTCAGGGGGGAGCTGGTTCCAGAGGGTCGGGGCTGCCACAGAGAAGGCTCTTCCCCTGGGTCCCGCAAGCCAACATTGTTTAGTCGACGGGACCCGGAGAAGGCCAACTCTGTGGGATCTAATCAGTCGCTGGGATTCGTGTGGCAGAAAGCGGTCCCAGAGATATTCTGGTCCGATGCCACGAAGGGCTTTATAGGTCATAACCAACACTTTGAATTGTGACCGGAAATTGATCGGCAACCAATGCAGACCTGCAGAGTGTTGGTGTAACATGGGCATACCTTGGGAAGCCCATGATTGCTCTCGCAGCTGCATTTTGCACGAATTCTGTCCCTCCATCCATCCATCCATCCATCCATCCATCCATCCATCTATCTAAAGGCTTTAATACGATTTTAAAAATACCTTCCAAAAGAAAACGTTATGTCTCTTCGAAACATTTAAGGATATTCTTTTCCTTTCTTTTTCTTTTGCTGGCTATGATTTGGCAAGTCTGTGTCTTTGTTCCAGGAAACATTATTTGTCTCCGTTTCACATTTTAGAAAGAGGTGTGTCCCTCAGAGACAAGCCTCTTAATTCTGAGAAGGTCTTGGCATGTAAGGAATTGAACTCAAAGGAGCCTTGAGTATTTTGAATCATTTTTCAGTTGACACTGGAGACAAATTCCATCAATGGCAAATTATCACCTCGTCCAACCTCCTTTCCTTCTTGCCGCAGCATTGAATTTTATCAAAATATTCATACTGCTCTGGCATTTTTCATGAACCTACCCTTGCTCAAAGAAGGTAATATCCTTTGAGGGTTTGGATGGCTTGAAGGCTTATTTGTTTCCTGGCAGGAAAGCCTTCATGTAGCACCATAGCTCCACAATGAATCTGTGGGAAATTTGTGGAGAATATCTTCAACTGTTGCTGGCTTTAAAAAGATGAAGCTCTGGGATGTTAATCTTAACAATACCTTTATTTTGTCTTTATACCAGTGTTTCCCAACCTTGGCCACTTGAAGATATTGGGACTTCAACTCCCAGAATTCCCCAGCCAGCAAATGCTGGCTGGGGAATTCTGGGAATTGAAGTCCAGATATCTTCAAGTGGCCAAGGTTGGGAAACTCCGTTCTATACCATATCCTGGACTTAGACAGGATGGAGAAATAAAATATGTTTAAACAACCTTTCAGAAATCAAACTCAGTGGTTCGTGAGCTCACATTTTCCCTTCTTAAGCTTGGCATTCAGGAGTATCCATTCCATTGCCTTCTAATGGAAACTAAGAACATTGTCTACTGTAATCCTGGTGTTATACACTGCTCCAAAAAAAAAATAAAGGGAACACTTAAACAACACAATATAACTCCAAGTAAATCAAACTTCTCTGAAATCAAACTGTCCACTTAGGAAGCAACACTGATTGATAATCAATTTCACATGCTGTTGTGTACAGAACAAAGCATTCAATGATAATTTTTCCTTCATTCAGATCTAGGATGTGTTATTTGAGCGTTCCCTTTATTTTTTTGAGCAGTATAGTTAGGGTAAAGAATCCAAGACAATATATCTGGACAGATTCCTGGAACTTTTTGTAGATTCCTTCTGCTGAAGAGCCATTCCTAATGGGATTTTTTAAAAAGATATTTATATTCCACGTTATTGATCATCGCACAATCAGCCAGATGTTCAAACAGGCTTTGGCATTTTTGTCTACCTATTGAATCCTTACCAAGGACCTGGGATAGGCAGATTTGGATGTTTGATGGTGTTACAGATATTGTCAAAGAATGGAAGCTGCTCCAGGTAAAGCTGCCTTCTGCAATTGACTGATGGCAAATTTGTCAATGCCTATGGTGTTCAAGTGGTACTCTTGTTGTTGGAATACCTAGTGGACTCTGATGCTGCCCAGAGTCCACTAGAAGTTAAATTAAATTAAATTTTGGGATTGTACCCAAGGCGCCTACTACCACCCTTGCTTGCCTTTGCCGTAGTTGTTCTAGTTCTACTTGTAGGTCTTTGTACTTTGATGATGATGGTGATGATGATTTTTGTTGTTATAGTTGATTGACCTAAGAGCTGTTAAGGTAACCTCTGAATATATATAGTCAGTTCCGCATTAGATGGTTTTTTTTTTTTTTGCAAAGTCAGAATATCCAGCCCTAATAAGTTTAAAATGCTCATGTATCAAGGCAGCCCTTTGGGTATTGCTCCAAAGGCTCCTATTACTATTGATACAACCATTGATTTCTTCCTCCACAATCACTCAACTTTGATTTGCAAATCATGATATTTTGTTAATTTCTTTCTAGCCATTTCTCTTCAGTTAGTGCATCACCTGGTTTGCAATATCAATGAACCATATTTTTTTCATCTCCATGGTAGTGATGTGAGGGGATGTGAGGCGACTCTTTGAATGCTTTCCACTATGCCACTATATGGTATAGTATGAGATGCAGGGATTTAAACAAGCTTAATGATAAAAATGACTCCAAAAATCTCCTCTGGCCATTGCCACTGAAAATTGGTGGAATGGTTTCCATTTTAAGATAATAACCATGTATACGTTAGACTGTATGGATGCATGTACATCATATATAATGCATACTACATTAGGTTTAATATATTTAAACTCAATCTACTAAAGAGTATTTGTGTGTGGAATAATGGAAAATAGAAGCACAGTGTTTATCACCTAGAGCTCATGGAGGAAAACAAAGTTATAAATGTAACAAGAAAGAAAGAAAAATTCCATAATTCCTTCCAAAAAAAGTATGTCCTTGGTATATGTGAGACTTGGCCATACTTATTTTGAATCTTCCTCCCCATTGCTATTGGACTACCCTCCAAAAATTGTTAATTGCGGCTTCTGCACAGCCCTATAAACCGAATAGTCCTTAGATGTAGGGCAGTGTTTTTCAACCAGTGTGCTGCGGCACACTAGTGTGCCACGGAACATGGTCAGGTGTGCCGCAAGAGGGGAGGGAGAAAGAGAAAGAAAGCAAGAGCGAGAGAAAGAGAGTGAGAGAGAGAAAGCAAGAGAGAGCAGGAGGAGTGAAAGAGAGAAAGGAAGCAAGAGAGAAAGAGAGAGAAAAAGCAAGAGAGAAAGAGAGAGAAAGAAAGCGAGACAGAGCGTGTGTGAGAGAGAGAAAGGAAGCAAGAGAGAGAGAGAGAAAGAGAGAGAGAATGAAAGCAAGAGAGAGAGAGAAAGAGAGAGAGAGAAAGAAAGAGAGAGAGAAAGAAAGAGAGAGAGAGAAGGAGAGGGAGAGAGAGAAATGAGAAAATGATTGAGGCAGAGAATGAGAAGAAAGAGAGAGAAACAAAAGAGAGAAGTGACTCTTGATTTAAAGCAGTGATTTTCAACCTTTTTTGAGCCGCGGCACATTTTTTACATTTACAAAACCATGGGGCACATTGAGGGGGGGGGGGGTTAAAAAAAGTTTTGAAAAAAAAAATCTCTTCCTTTCGCTCTATTTCTCCCTCCCTTTCTCTCTCTCTCTCTCTCTCTCTCCATCCCTCTTTCTTTCTCTCTTCCTTCTTTCCTCTTTTTTGCTCTATTTCTCTCTCCCTCCCTACCTCCCTCTATGTCTTTCTCTCTCCCACCTTCCCTCCCTCTCTTTCTCTCTCTCTTTCTTTCTTGCTCTCTCTAGCTCTCTCTTGCTTTCTTTCTCTCTTATTATCTTTCTCTCTTATTATCTTTCTCTCTTGCTTTCTCTCTCTCTTGCTTTCTTTCTCTCTTATTATCTTTCTCTCTCTCTTGCTGTCTCTCTCTCTTGTTTTCTTTCTCTCTCTCTCTTGCTTGCTTTCTCTCTCTCTTTCTCTTTCTTTCTTTCTTTCTTTCTTTCTTTCTATCTCTCTTGTTTTCTTTCTCTCTCTGAGCTTCGCGGCACACCTGACCATGTCTCGTGGCACACCAGTGTGCCACGGCACACTGGTTGAAAAACACTGATTTAAAGCATATAATAAAAAGCACCCAAAGAATAAGAGAGAAAAAACCCCCAGTCCTCACCTGTTTTTGGAAATGGTTTTAAGGTGTGTATACAAACACACAAGGGGGGGGGGGATAATATGTATAATATATACAGTACTGTCTTAGAGTGTCATTTTGGTTGGTGGTGTGCCCCAGGATTTTGTAAATGTAAAAAATGTGCCGCAGCATAAAAAAGATTGAAAATCACTGATGTAGGGTACAAATATGTCTCTTTCTACAGTGATGCAGGATTTGATTTACAAATGTATATGATTTAGCATGTTAATTTTACAAACTAGCAAGGTATTTTTCTTTCCAAGCAATGTGGCCTGAATTTGGGGGGGGGAAATATTTTAAGACTCCCGCAAGACTTTCAGAGGAGAAAGAGAGATGAAAGTTAAATTTCTAGTAAGGTAATAGCTATAATTCATATCTCTTGTATGTTGTGAAACAGAAAAACCTATTGCAGATTTCTTGTTGGTTTTGAATGATTTATAAGGTTTTACTGGTGGTGGCACGGTGTTACAATCTATGTTGTCATGGAAATAGTATTGAATGTATAGTTCCATTTATCCAAAATGATTTTCCAGACTTCATTTCATGGTGAATCATATGGTTGTTACTCTGAGTACAAAGCAATTTTGGGGCGGAAAAAAAGTTTCATGTCATGCGAAACAAAAACACGAAAGCAGTTTCATTACAGAAATACAAATGAATGCAATGCATAGTGTTGAATCCAACACTAAAACTCATGACTAGGAATGGCATATTATTTCAGAAAATTGTCTTCTTATAGATCGATGCCAATGTCATACATGACTGTACCATGATATGGGTATGGCTAAGTAGATGAATTGATCGTAATTTTCTTGGCATGAAAATGGCATCCCAGCACTATATACAGGATGTACATTTAGGACCTGAATAATGGGCACTTAAACATGTAAGCCCTGATTCACACCTTATCTTACACATTACACATCTGGTAAGCATATCTTACCATCCATTTAACTACAACCAGTTTTATTGCATCAGGAAGTTGTTTCAGAAAATAGAATAGAATAGAATAGAATTTTATTGGCCAAGTGTGATTGGACACACAAGGAATTTGTCTTTGGTGCATATGCTCTCAGCGTACATAAAATAAAATATACATTTGTCAAGAATCATGTGGTACGACACTTAATGATTGTCATAGGGGTCAAATAAGCAATGAAGAAGCAATATTAATAAAAATCTTAGGATATGAGCAACAAGTTACAGTCATACAGTCAACATGGGAGGAAATGGGTGATAGGAATGATGAGAAAAACTAGTAGAATAGAAGTGCAGATTTAGTAGAAAGTCTGACAGTGTTGAGGGAATTATTTGTTTAGAGTGATGACGTTCAGAAAAAAACTGTTCTTGTGTCTATGTTTATATCAATATTTTATATCAATATGATATATTTCTATCAATATGATATATCACACATATGAAGCGTATAAGAGATGACATAAGAATTGGATAAAAGTGTACTTTACAGATACAATGGGAAGCTATTTGGCCTTCAGGAGGATTAAGAAAGAGAGGGAAGTTCTGAATGGGCTGGCACAAATGTTGTTTCCAAGAACTAGAGTAGTCTTCTGAGTGGACATCAGGGGTCTGAGATTCTCTAAGACTCAATTACCATTCATTAGTGCTTCTCACACAAGAGGCTGTTATGAGTTTGTCTCAAACTGCCCAAGGAGCTGCTGATACAGTTCTACAGAGGAATTATTGAGTCTGCACCTCTATAACTATCTCTTTTGGTTCTGCAACCCAACAAGGCAGACAACGATTTCAAAGGATAATCAGAACTGCAGAAAAAACAATTGTTACCAACCTGCCTTCCATTGAGGACCTGTATTTTGCACAAGTCAAAAAGTGAGCTGTGAAAATATTTACAGACACCTCACATTTTAGACAGAAACTGCTTCAACTCCTACCCTCAAAATGACCCTATAGAGCACCGCACACCAGAACAACTAGGCACAAGAAGTTTTTTCCCCAAATGCCATCACTCTGCTAAACTAATAATTCCCTCAACACTGTCAAACTATTTACTAAGTCTGCACTACTATTAATCTTATCATCTTTCCCATACCCATCTCCTCCCACAAATGACTGTATGACTGTAACTTTGCTGCTTGTGCTGTTATAACTTAGATTGACTGGTTTCTAACATGATTTGATTGCTTATTTGTACCCGGACTATCATTAAGTGTTGTACCTTATGATTCTTGACAAACTTGTCTTTTATTTTATGTACACTGAAAGCATTGCAGCAGAGGCGGAATAACGACGTGGACACAGAGCTGGATTTAAAACTGGGTCATTTTTATTAATTAAATTATTATTATTTTAATTCAACCTAACATGGACCCGCAGAGGTCAACCGAATTACTTCTGGGGTGGAAATGACGTTATAAAAACTTCCGGGGCAACATATGGGTGTAGCTCCATGCTGATACAGGTGAAGGGGCCGCGCCTTTACCTGGATCCCAGCCATGCAATGCATGTGGGAGGTCTCGCCGTCCAACCCCTGAAATGGGATAGAAATGAGCGAGACCCAAAGGCAGGTTCTCCCCAATTGCTCAGATCGATTTAAAGGCACCATGAACCGTTGGAGAGAGTCTGCCAATCATCCCCAAAGATGCCCAACGGAGAACACGCAGTTGCTAAACACCACCCAATTTCCGCCCCTAACCTGCCAACCCAATGACCAGAGGTAAGCCAATTAAAACTAACCATCCATCCCGCACCACAGTGTGGAATAGGCAAAAAAACGGTCGCAGAAAATACCGAGACCGCCAAAAATTCCTATTCGGCCCCCTAAGGGTGACCCCAGTAACACACTGAAAGATAGGGAGGGAGGGCGGGTGTTCACCTGCTCGTTGTCAGGGGCGAAAAGGAAGCTCCGAGCCTGCACAGCCCTTTTTATAGGGCTGGCAGGCTCCGCCCCTGGCAACGTTATCGGACCAGGCCGATGACCAGCAGGGCCGGGATCTCGCGAAATCTCACAAGATCCCGGCCTTCCAAAATGGCAGCTACGCCGGGAGCCGCGTTTCCCTGGCCCTGCCGCAAATCCAGGCCGGGGAAGTAAGTCACCGGACGGGCATTTGTACCAAGACAAATTCCTTGTGTGTGTCCAATAACACTTGGCCAATGAAATTCTATTTCATTCTGTGCTATTCTACTCTACTCTACTTTACTCTATTCTGTAAGATGTAGCTTTCTTCTCTTCTTTCATGTGATGGTGAAGGAATGGTATTGATGCTCCTCATGATTCAAAATTAAGGATGGCAATGAGAGACCACAGATTTTGAAGAAGTAGGATATGATTGACTGAATTCTCAATTAACGAAAATTATCAGTATCCTTTCTCTCAGTTCTAATTTCATCTATTTCTTCACAGTCCCAAATGATCATGGTACATAGAAGAATGTAGATGGATGTGTGTATATCTATGGAATGGGAGCAAACTTCATCCAGTTACAAAATGTGATGCATCTCAGTATTGACTCTTTTACCTATCATGTAGTTGTGAAAGGCCATGCCGGTTTGTGGATTGCAATGACAATGTTGTAATATGTTAGATGAGCACTAATCAAGCCAGGGGCAAGGTTAGTTGCTCTATTGATCAGTGGTTACCAAGCATGGAGATCAAATAAATGTGGCTCAGACTTTGAATATGACTTGAAAGGTACATGCAGTGCAAAAAAAGCATTTGCACTTTGTTTTAAGCTACTCTACAAGCTTTGGATATATTTCTGACTCAGATTTTGGTAATAAAATTTGAAATTTAAATTAGGATTGACAATTTAAGGGGGGAAATCCATGATAATGCACAATAGCCCAGGCGCCAAATTGTCTGAAATTGTGCGTTACCTCAAAAGCTTTCAGCACTTTTAAGATATATTTTTGAAAGATTTCTTGAAGTCTAAGTGATTAATTCTAGTTGTATTTAATCAAGTGAGTCACCATTGGATATACTAGTGAATGTTCCATTGTTCATAGGTGCTGTGTTGTCAAATTCTACGCTAAAGAGTTCAGGCTCAGGGCTTGTGCAAGCAGCTCTACTCGATGTTAAGATATCCCTGTGTATTAATCCCTTCTAAGGCATAACTATACAAGTAGTCTTCGACTCAGTTTGTTTACTGACCATTCAAAGTTATAATGGTTTTTCAGTTTTTCCACATTTATGACCGTTTGTGACAGAACAGACCCTTTTGTTCCCATTTCCAGCAATTTAAGTTTCCATTGGAAATTTTAAAAAAAATCAGTTTCAACTCCCTTTTCGACAATCCTCACTCACCAGCACATCGCTTGATCTTTCTTCACCTTACCAGCGCTTAAAATTATCCTCTTTCCAGGTGTCACTGCTCTTCTTCAATCTCTGTGTTGCGTTGTCTCCGTGATTACTGTCGACTCGGGCATGGCAATCTAGCCAACTTTGCACCGCCACTGGTGGGAAACTAGGCCGATATGTCTGGTGGGGTATTCTGACCCCAAACCAGACCCCTGGTAGTGTCCCCTGCATCTCCTCCTCTTCAGGGAGGATCTGGTCTAGTTCAAGAGAGCCAGAACCCCCTAATGGCGGGGATTCAGAGTCCCCCCACAGGTGAGGGGGAACTCCATTCTGCCGTGGCCATTTGACCCCACCCCTCTCCCACATGTGATCATCTTTTGTCACCAGCTCATGTGATCAGCTTTTGTGAAAAGCAAAGTCAAATGGAGAAGCCAGATTCACTTAACAACCATGTTACTAACTTTAGTAACTGCAGGGATTAATTTAACAACTGTGGCAAGTAATGTCATAAAATGGGGCAAAATTCACCCAACAAGGCATATGTGCCAAGACAAATTGAACAAATGCACCAAGACAAATTCCTTGTGTGTCCAATCACACTTGGCCATTAAAATTCTATTCTATTCGAAATGTTTCACTTAGCAACACAAATTTTAGGCTCAATTGAGATTGTAAATCGAGGGCCACTTGTACTATAAAAAACTTAGGATGGACTTTTTGACTGTGGCACCTTGATCACAAAATGCTTTTCCCACATTTATCTGGTTGGCATTGAGAATATTTTCATTTTTCTGCCATGTATAAGATCTGGCTAGCCTCCCAAGCGTCTAACTTTTATTGATTGCATAAAAGCCCCTCTTTGTTTGTTGGTTAATTTTGTGAATTATTGTTTTAAGAGTCTAAGATGGTTTGTTTCATCGATTGCATTTTACCATGAGATTTACGGAAAGGGAGAGGAAAGAGTAGATTAATTCCACCTATATGGATCAAAGGAAAAATGAATTAATAGGTCTCATCCTACTTGTCCAGTTGGAAACAGTATCACTTGGCCCTTTCAGTCATAAAATGCTTATAAGCTGTTCAACCTAATTGTCATAATCATATGCAAAAAACTGGAACATTCGTCTTTTGGTCTCCATCTATTTTTTTTCTTTTGTATTTATCTATTGGTTTATCTGTCATCATCTCAAACCATGAATTGCCTTAGCCCAAGGGTAGTTCAGAAGAGACATGATAAATACATAAATACTATGTGACAAGCTACAGAAATTAGCAACTCAAATTCTCAAAGGGTTACCGCTAACGCTGAAGCATTTGCGGCTTTTCATTCAACATTAAAAAAAATGAGTAAGTGGGGAAATGATAGATTGTTGTTGTTGTTTAAATTATTAATTCTTTGGAGGCAGAGATATTTTGTCTCCCACTCTTACAACACAGCAACTCAGCCAAAGGATAGCCATGAACTTAAATGGGTTTTTTAAAATGGACAAGACAATTATGAGGAATTAATTTTCAATTCATGGAGCGTCAAGAGAGTATAGATCTAATGTTCAGAAAATAAATGAAGGGAAAATCTGTTCCCGTAAATGTCATATCCTTAAAAATATTTTTCTGGCCTCTATGCAAGAGGAAATTATATAAAGTTCAGTCATAAACAGACCTACATGGGTTTCACATTCTTCATGAAGGTTACCAAAAGATACTATTTGGGTTGTTAAATCATATACAATAGTTAATCATTATATATTATGTTGTGGTTAGCTCTGGCCCAGCTCCTGCCCCAAGGACTGTGGATGTGGGGGAGACATCCACATGCTGCAGGCCTGTTTTGCCCCCCCCCCCCCCCCGGTGGAATCTGATGATGAAGGATCCTCTGACCAAGAAGACATGAGTGACAGGGAGGAGGAGAGTGTGGCAGACAGCTCAGAAGGAGATCAATTATCTAGCTCCTCCTTGGATTCAGAACAAGAGTTAATGATACAGCCACGCATGCGGAGAGTGATGCAGAGGCAACAACAACTGAGAGATTATTATCAAAGAAAATGAGGCCACCTGTGGTTGGGTGGGGCTGTGGTAATTTGTGAGGCTGCTATAAAGAGCAGCCTGTGGGTTTGGCTATTGTGGAGGATTATCTGATCATTGTGTTTCATGACTGCTTTACTGACTTTGACTTTTTGTGTGCTGATTTTTCCCCACTTTGAAACTAAACCAGACCAAAGTGTGTTTCACTTTGTGAAAGAAGAAGGACTGTGAATTGCCTCACAGCTGCAAGCTAAGTATCACAGAACTGATAAGGGACTTGTACAAATTACCAGTTTTTTGGAGACCAGTGCTCTTTGCTATACCAAAAGAGGGCTTGGGTTAAGTGAATTTTTATTATAAAGAACATTGTTTTGAATTTTCAAACGTGTGTGTGTCTGAAATTTGTACCTGTGAATTTTTGGGAGGAGTGTACCAGAGAGCCCACAGAACATATTAATCCAATTAATATGAATAATCAAAAATATATAGAAAAAGGCTTTGGGGTTTTTTTTTCTCTTTTTTCCTTTTATCTTCTGAAACATTTAAGTTTCTAGCCCTTCAGCTTTAATATTTGGTCAGATGGAGCAATATAAAAGATAAATCACATCCCAGCACAACCCAGTTGAAAGTAATAGATTCAAGCATATTTCTCTGTTTGCAGAATCGTATCCATAAGCTCGTTGTTCCTTAATTTTGAAAGCGATAGTCAAACTGTAAAATCTTTTGAAATTCCAACAACAAGAAATCAAATGCACGATGTTAAAACTTAGCCTTCCCTAAACATTTTTGTCATGTTTAAAACCTCACCAAGATATTTGTTACATGGATATAGAGACTTTGCATACAATTTGGTTCTGAGTAAGGATTTAATATTCAACAGCAAATGGCAGCTGAGGATAATTCCTTTCCTCACTGCAGCCGAGAGAGGTAATAATAATTAAAGATTAGTCTCTTTAATAGTTGGCTCCACTGAATCAAAGCAAATCATCCCAAATACTTCCTCCAGTTGGAATCCTTTTTCCCCTGAATTTCTTCCCAAATAATTTGGCTTCCTATCAGCCCGCTTAATTATTGCCTCTGCGGCTAGTTGGCTGGTTCATGGCTGACTGTTTTTTAACAGCTTTTGCGGGTAAAAACCTGGAGCTGGCTTCCCATAACCATATTTTTGGACTACAGTTCCCATCCTTTGGAGCCAGCATCGTGTCACCAGGGAGGACGAGGTTAAGAATGCTGAACAAAATAAACTGGTATGCTTTACTGCAACTATGTACGGGCTGAGCATTTTTATATTATTTTAAAATGCCCCCATCACGATAAAGAAGGGTATTGTTGCATTGCATCTTTTGCAGATTTTTCTCGTTTTAATGTACATTTCAATTTAGAAACATAGAAACATAGAAGACTGACGGCAGAAAAAGACCTCATGGTCCATCTAGTCTGCCCTTATAATATTTCCTGTATTTTATCTTACCATGGATATATGTTTATCCCAGGCATGTTTAAATTCAGTTACTGTGAATTTACCAATTACGTCTGCTGTAAGTTTGTTCCAAGCATCTACTACTCTTTCAGTAAAATAATATTTTCTCACGTTGCTTTTGATCTTTCCCCCAACTAACTTCAGATTGTGTCCCCTTGTTCTTGTGTTCACTTTCCTATTAAAAACACTTCCCTCCTGAAACTTATTTAACCCTTTAACATATTTAAATGTTTCGATCACGTCCCCCCTTTTCCTTCTGTCCTCCAGACTATACAGATTGAGTTCAGGAAGTCTTTCCTGATACGTTTTATGCTTAAGACCTTCCACCATTCTTGTAGCCCGTCTTTGGACCTGTTCAATTTTGTCAATTTCATACATTGCTGTGGAATGCATGCTGCTTGTGCAGGGAGTTAGACTAGAACACATCCAGCTCTGTTGTTCCATGTTTGGTGATAGCTACTACAGTATTCCCTCGCCACTTCATGTTTCACCGTTCGCGGACTCGGTGCATCGCGGGTTTTTTGCTGCAATTTTCGGGCTGGTTTAGTTGCTCCAGAGAAGAGGAGAAGCAGCAGTACTAGCAGCTCCTGGTCTGTGCGGGAGAAGAGCAAAGCCACCCTCAAAAAATAAAGAAGTGCCCGAGCCATCTTCCCGCAGCCGGCGCTCCACATCATCCAACCACTCCCACCTAGAGCGGATCCGGAGCGCCCACTCCAGTGTTACAGGGAACACTGTAAACGTAAAACATGTAAATGTATACATAAAACAGTGGTCGAGACCCGTAAGAATTTGAGGGCAGCGCCGGAAAGCATGGAGCTCCCAGCATCCTGCTTTCACGTTCAGCCAAAGAACCGCCTTGCAATCCACAGACCTGACGGGGGTGGGGAGACAGCAGGGCGGGCACTCCGGATCCTCTCCAGGTACGCTACTTCACAGATTTTCATTTATCGTGGGTGGTCCTGGAATGTAACACCCACAATAAATATGGTAACACTGTACAGTGATCCCTCGATTAGCACGGTCTCAATTAGCGTGAAACGCTGCAACGCGGTTTTTCAAAAAATATTAATTAAAAAATAATTAATAATAAAATAATCAAAATAATAATCAGTCTTCTATGTTTCTATGTTTCTATGTTTCTATAAGTCCGCGCTAGTTCTCTCTCTCTTTCTCTCCCTGTTGCCGGCGTGGTATATGAGAGAGAAAGAGAGAGGCAGAGGTCGGGCGCATTACCGGGAGGTGGAGGCGGTGTGGGGACGCTGGGTGCCGGGGACACCGAGGAGGGGGTGGACGTGGCCTCTCAGCTGCAGAGCCGAACAAGGGCGGAGGCAACGGCGGAGTCCGGTGCTGGGGCCATGCGGGGCCGCTCATCCAGGGCGGCGTGGACTGGCAAGTCGCCCTCCTTTCTCTTTCTTTCTCTCTCTTATACCACACCGGTAACAGGGAGAGAAAGAGAGAGAGCGGAGGGCACCTTGCCGGTCCACGCCCCCCTAGATGAGCGGCTCCGCATGGCCCCAGCGCCGCCCAGGCAAAGGGGAAACCCCAAGATCGCTTGCCGCTTGCCGTATTGCAGCGAAGGAGGCGAAGCAAGGCTCCAAGCTGCAATACGGCAAGCGGCAAGCGATCTTGGGGTTTCCCCTTTGCCTTGGCGGCGGGAAGACCAAGGGAAGGTTCCTTCAGCCGCCCAACACCTGATCCGCTCCGCAGCGCGGCAGCAGCGAGGAGCCGAAGATGGGGTTTCCCCTTTGCCTTTACCCCATCTTCGGCTCCGCGCTGCGGAGCAGATCAGCTGTTGGGCGGCTGAAGGAACCTTCCCTTGGTCTTCCCCGCCGCCCACACGCAAACTCCACCATCTGCGCATGTGCGGCCATGAAAAAAATGGCGCGCATGCGTAGATGGTGTTTTTTACTTCTGCACCACTATAACGCGGAAATCGATTAGCGCGGGAGGTCTTGGAACGTAACCCCCGCGCTAATCGAGAGATCACTGTATACGGATATTTAAAATGATATAGCCAATAATGAAAAAAAAATAGTGCAACAGTTCTGGATCTCGCGATTCTTACTTATGATTTCATATTTATTGGCTGAAGGAGTAACTTCCAATGGGAGATAACAGTATTTGCTTTTAAAAATCTGAATTATAGGTAGTTTCCAGGCAACTTGTAAGAGATTCCTAGGCTTGCTGAGTAGGAAGAATGGAACAGTTAGGATTCCCTTGGACACAAATTATTGTTTACAACAAAACAAGGGTGTTGAGAAAAAAACATAAGTGAATGGGTACTTACACAGATTCCTGTTTTTTAGTTTATCCCCCCTGCAGCTTAACCACAGTTTATCTGGAAAAAAAGCAGCTTTTGGATGCAAAATGAATGTGATTACAAGGCCTGCCACCTTATGAAGGTCTCTCAAAGATGATTTGATCCTAGCTTCATTTAATGATCCATAATCTGAACAAACTAAATATCTTTGACTTTGTGTCTCATGGATAAACCGCGGTTAGTTTAGAATCAAGGGGACACAATTTAACACTCTTTTTAGTACATACGAACCAGGCTAAATTAATGAGAGGAATTTAGCTCGCTTCATCTTGCAGCAGGAAACCATTGGTTTTCCTAATGACTAGTAACTCGGATGGCTTAAAAAGTTAATTTGCATTGAGCTGATTTAAAATGTCAGTGCCTTTAATGACCCCAGGATTTAAAAAGGAGGTGGGGGTTTGTTACTTGCTATTTGCAAATTAGGGGTTTGTTGATTCACACAAATTGGTTGTGTGAATAAGAGTCAGAATTAGCATCGATGTTGTTACCTAGCTTGGGTAATAAAGTGTCTTCAAGAAAACCAAGCTCTGAGAAATTATGGGTCAAAATTATAGTTTCATACCAACATTGTCTAAATATGACTTGCAGCACACATGGTAATCCTTTAGGACTGATTCGATTGTTTCAAAAGCACCTGCATGTACTTTAACAAAGTAGCCAAATATTGGATGTGTAACTATTATTGTATGGAACTAACCATCCTTTGAATTCCCACCTCTGAATACACTGTTTTATAACTGCCTTCCTTGGAGGTAGCTATCATTGGCTTGGGTGCACTAACCAAGCATTGTGATTTATTATGATATTTTAGCAGGGTACATATCTGAGCAAGGCACTGCAGAAGAGCTATTCTTTTCATGCCATTATTATAATGTTTCCAAAGACATTTGGCTTGCCAGTACTGGAAACAGGATTTTATTTATTTGTTCAATTTATAACCCTGCCCACTTGCCAGGTAATTCTGTATCCTGGATTTGATAAATGTTGGTCTTTATAGTGTGAGAGCTATGATGGATATCCTTCTTAAATCTAGGCCTCAACCGATTGCAATGGAAAATTGTGTTTTAATTTTAAAAATACAGGTTATATTCAAAAGAAAGAGAGGGATATAAAATCATTCTGTTTTACATATAGAAGATAACATTCTGAATGCTATCTGCTCTATGCTTGCAGACAAAGCACTATCCATCGATTTGTTCATTGAGTTAAGGGAGTACCAGCTTTGAAGATCTAAGTGGGTACAGATCTATAATCAAAGATTCTAAATTCAGTGTAACTTCATCTTTCCAATACTGAATAATTAACATTTTTGCTGTGTGAGAAATCCATACTTCATGGACTGATGAAGAGCAAGGCACATTAATAAATTAATTGTAATTGTGGATTAAAAAGACATATTTAATGGAGGAAAGGTTCATTGGAAAGTTATCCTGAAATCCGTAAAGGAATTCCATCAAGAATTATCCCCAGTTGTAGACCAACCTGGTACATAACAATCTTAGTAGAGTCCTTGTGATCAAATTGATTTGACCAGAGGTTCCCAACCCTTGGGCAGAGGAAGCGACATGTGAGCGCTGGCGCATGCGCCATTCCACTTATATATGCAGTACCATTTGCGTGAGTAGTAGGCACACATGTCAGCTCAAATAGAACTATCCTTTCTTTCCCCCACCCGGGCCGCAAAGCCAGAAAGGTTGGATACCGCTGGATTAGAATGATGCAATGCATTAAATAGGTCTGCCTTTAAATGCCACTCAAAAGCTTCAGTCAATCCAAAATGGAACTATTAGTCTCTAATACATAACATCCATCAGTCAGATCACATCAAATCTGTATGATACATTCTGCATTGGCATCCTTTTGTCACCTGGGTGTAATTCAAAGTTGTAGTGTAATTCAAAGAAGCCGGGGTGGCGCAGCAGGTAAGAGTGCTGTACTGCAGGCCACTGAAGCTGACTGTAGATCTGAAGGTCAGCAGTTCAAATCTCATCACCGGCTCAAGGTTGACTCAGCCTTCCATCCTTCCGAGGTGGGTAAAATGAGGACCCGGATTGTAGGGGCAATAGCCTAGCTTTGTTAAAAAGTGCTATTGCTAACATGTTGTAAGCCGCCCTGAGTCTAAGGAGAAGGGCGGCATAAAAATCAAAGAAAGAAAGAAAGAAAGAAAGAAAGAAAGAAAGAAAGAAAGAAAGAAAGAAAGAAAGAAAGAAAGAAAGAAAGAAAGAAAGAAAGAAAGAAAGAAAGTTAACTTATACTTAGTGGTGGACTCCTGCTGGGATGACTAATTGCGCACAGTTCTGTGGCTCTGGCGGGCAAGTGCGGGATTAAGTGCAATTTTGATTCCTGCCCCTGTGCAGGTAGCAAAATCTCACCAAGGCGGCAGAGCTGTGCGCAATTAGCCATACCGGCAGGAGCCCACCACTGCTTATAATACTCTTTACAGCTTAGCTGTGATCTTCAGGACTGCATTCACTTTATTGAATCAGCCTAAGCTTGTTGGGGATCTTGTTGGGGAAAGCAGCTGGTGGTTCTCTATAGTGGTGGAGATAGCATCCAGGAATGGGTTGACCTTGTCTGTTCAGCTGATTGGACTGAGTCTGTCAGAGCTCTAATATCATCCCTTTGCTGCTTTTCCCAGCCATTCCCAGCTTTTGACTCAGTCCTCAGCCTGGACAGACGTGTTGAGATTTTTTCCCCATTTCTGATTTCAGCTTCCAAACTCTAAAGGAAATTCCTGGAGTTCAGTCTTGTGATTGAATGCCATTTTTTATATTTATGGACACAAAAATCTCCATTAATTTCCTTAAAATATGATCAACCTTGATTTGAAATTGTTTAGCATTTTTTGTATATTATTATTCTAGCATAATATGCTATACATATGTTTATGAATTTAAGGAAGATTGGGATTTAGTTCATTGTGAATGGGTAATAAAATGTAATGTATCCTTATTGATGTTTTTATTGATTTCAGGTAAATGGAATTGAGGCAGTCCAACTGAATGGCAAATTGTGTTTAATTTGAACATCAGTGCATGAATACATCATGCAGATATTTTTTTTTTTACAAATTGACTTTTTCCCAAACCTGGAGGCTGTTAATTTGTAAGAGATTATGAATGATCTATGAGGCTAGGAATAAGAAGTCAACACAATTAACACTTATATTTTAGCTCTGCCAAGACAATATACAGTATTATCTACTGAATTCCCATGCTCTTCTTCAGGAAATTTAAAAAAAAGTGGCAGTGGTTGTAATTGTGTAATTTTGTAATTTTGCAATTGTGTAATTTCCCACACTGATTTATGCTAACATAGACACATAAAACGGCATCTTGTAATACTTCACTCCCTTCAAATCTGATGATAGACCAGACAAGAAGTATCAATCATAAATGCTAGCGCTGCCTTTATTGTAAAGATAACAGAATCTTACCAATCTGAAAACACATCTCTCTTCCCTCATCTTTATGGTGTAAGAAATTAGGGAGAGTTTGCTATGCTATGAACTTTGCTAATCACATTTTCTTCTGATGCTATATTATTGTTCTTTCAGTTTTGTGCATATATTATTCTCGCTGCCAACATAATATGTAAAATTATATATTGAATTTTTTCCATAGTTCCCGGTAAATATTCCTAATAAAAATAGTTCTAATTTCATCTCTATTTGTTAGTTAGTTATCTCTCCGAGTCATTTTCTAATTCTATTCCAATATTGTCTGTACTTCCACCACATATGGTAATATGTGTCTGCATTGGTTGCCGATCAATTTCCGGTCACAATTCAAAGTGTTGGTTATGACCTTTAAAGCCCTTCATGGCACTGGACCAGAATATCTCCGAGACCGCCTGCTGCCGCGCGAATCCCAGCGACCGATTAGGTCCCACAGAGTGGGCCTTCTCCGGGTCCCGTCAACTAAACAATGTTGGTTGGCGGGCCCCAGGGGAAGAGCCTTCCCTGTGGCGGCCCCGACCCTCTGGAGCCAACTCCCCCCCAGAGATTAGAACTGCCCCTACTCTCCTTGCCTTTCGTAAGCTCCTTAAGACCCACCTTTGTCGTCAGGCATGGGGGAACTGAGACATCTCCCCCGGGCATATACAATTTATGAATGGTATGTCTGTATGTATGTTTGTTTAAAAAATGGTTTTTAAAAAAATATTTTTAAACTGTAATTTAGATTTGTTGTAAATTGTTTCACTTTGTTGTGAGCCGCCCCGAGTCTGCGGAGAGGGGCGGCATACAAATCTAAATAATAAATAAATAAATAAATATGTTCCCTGAGTGTGCCTGCATTTCCAGTGGTCTGGTGGTGTACTTGGGATCATTTTAGAGTGAAGATCTCGCTGGTGGAAGATGCCATCTGTAAAACATTATATATATATACTGTATATGTATTCTTTATAGGTTACAGACTTCATCAATTTATAGTTTTTATTCCATATTCTCTCCCATTTCTCCAATTCAATATTACAGCCAAAAATTGTAGCCCATGTTATCATTACTTCCTTGACTACTTCTTCCTCCAATTTGTATCTCAATAAGTAGTTATAGATTTTCTTAAACCCTGTAAAATCTTATCTAATTCGTGTGGTTCTTTTTGGAATCCATATTGTTCTAAGTCCTTCTTAATATCTAGAAAGCCCCATTGCTTCTTAACTGCATTTCATCTGCATTACCCTGTCTATTCCTATCTCTCAGGGACATTCTCATAGATCATTACATCTTTTTTATCATTATTGTTTTTCATTTTAAACATCACAATATTTTATCAAAGATTCATAGCCATTTTCAGACATTGTTGTGATTTTATAATACAGTGATCTCTCGATTATCGCAAGGGTTACATTCCAAGACCTCTCGCGATAATCGATTTTTCGCGATATAGTGGAAACACCATCTGCACATGCACGCCCTTTTTTCCCATGGCCGCGATATAGCGTTTCGCGAAGATCGAGATCGCGAAAATCGAGGGATCACTGTATACAGTATTTCATATATTTACAGAGTCTCATATCTTTGTCATTTGTCTCACATATCAGCACACCTATATATTTTGTCCATTAATATTGTTCTGGTGGGATTTGATGATTCTTCTAATACTATGTTTACGCTATTCTCGCTGCGGTTATAATATGTAATATTAAGTGTTGTATGTTTTGGGGTACTGTTTCCTCATTATTCCCATAAAAAAAAAATGGATATTTTTTTTTAATAGCCCCTTGCTTTGAAACATGTCTACTCCATATGAAAGAAGGTGCCTAACTCTTTTTTACATTTCCAACAAGCCGAATTTGCATTTAGATATATTTTGGCCAATCTTGACAGAGCTAAATGCCATCTACAAAATATTTTGTAATAATTCTCTTTATAGGCTACCGATTTTGTTATTTTACAGTTCTTATTCCAAGTCCTCTCCCAGTCTCCCAAGTGTATATTATGACCTACATTTTTGGCCCACGCTATCATAGAATCTTTAACAATTTCTTCCATTTTGTCTGATTCCAATCATTATCTGTATAATTTCAATATTAATAATAATTAATAATAATTTATTAGATTTGTATGCCGCCCCTCTCCGTAGACTCGGAGCAGCATTTTTTCATCTAGGCCCATCAGATATATAATCTACTATAATGCTAGACATTTGTAATAACTTGAGACACGGCAAGATTAGGGTATTTTGCTTCGGCTGAATGCCAATCCAGCACCATCATCAGTTATTAGGATCTCACTTTTGCAGTCTAGCACACTTAGTTAGTTGGAAACTGCCAAATATAGGTGATGCTATACTGCTGAGAGCAGGGTGAAGGAAATACTGAGCTGCAGATGTTGGTAACACAGCAAGGGTTTGTTATCACAGAACATCAGTCGACGCACAGATGTTGGTTATTCAACACAGAAGGCCACCCACATGTTGCTGTGTGCATGCCTGCCCCTAATTTGTAGTGCCTTTCAGTTAATAAATTAGGACAGTTCCTACAGAAAAGCAGATGGAGTAAAGCTGTTGTTTGATTGCCTTCATATTTGTATAAGCTGTACATCACTATGACTGGCTAATGTGCTTCCATACTAACCGCTCTTTCTTCTCCCAAGGCAGAACTGTTCAAACATTCTGTCTTAATTATACTCCATATGCATTTCTTTTTCCATAAGAGAGAAATCTGTTGAAAAAAAGGATGCAGTGTTTAACCTAAAAACTAAATAATTGTCACAACTGCGAAAGAGCACCATTGCAGATGTAAATACAACTTGATAATTTAAATAGAAATGTTTTCCTAACTGTTTGTTCACACACACACACACCCAAAAAAATAGATTTTTGATAGAAATTTGTTATGGAAACAAATTTCAAATTCAAGGGAGTCTCCATCACCATCCGTGGTTAATGATGTTTGTGCCTCTTCATCACATAAAAACACGTATTTAAAACCAGGGAACTGTTAATGTATTATTCAGCCAGCAACTGGGATAATGTAAGTGACTAAATGAGGCAGGGATCTATCAAAAAGGAATTTCAGGATTCAAAGTTGTCATATGACTCTATTACAGTGATGGCGAACCTATGGCACAGGTGGCTCGCGGAGCCATATCTGATGGCACGCGAGCTGTTGCCTTAGCTCAGCTCCAACATGCATGTATGTTCTGGCCAGCTGATTTTTGGCTTGCACAGATGCTCAGGGAGGGTATTTTTAGCTTCCAGAGAGCCTACAGGGGGATGGGGAAAGACTTTTTTACCTTCCCCCAGCTACAGGGAAGCCTTTGGAGCCTGGGGAAGGCAAAGCATAAGCCTATTGGGTCCACCAGAAGTTGGGAAACAGGCCATTTACGGCATCCAGAGGACCTCCGGGGGGACAGGGGAAGCTGTTTTCACCCTCCCCAGGCATTGAATTATGGGTGTGGGCACTCGTGCATACACAATAGCAGCCCCACACGCTCTTTCGGCACCCTGTGTTTAGTTCTGGAGACCTCACCTACAAAAAGATATTGACAAAATTGAACAGGTCCAAAGACAGGCTACAAGAATGGTGGAAGGTCTTAAGCATAAAACGTATCAGGAAAGACTTAATGAACTCAATCTGTATAGTCTGGAGGACAGAAGGAAAAGGGGGGACATGATTGAAACATTTAAATATGTTAAAGGGTTAAATAAGGTCCAGGAGGGAAGTGTTTTTAATAGGAAAGTGAACACAAGAACAAGGGGACACAATCTGAAGTTAGTTGGGGGAAAGATCAAAAGCAACATGAGAAAATATTATTTTACTGAAAGAGTAGTAGATCCTTGGAACAAACTTCCAGCAGACGTGGTAGATAAATCCACAAAACTGAATTTAAACATGCCTGGGATAAACATATATCCATTGTAAGATAAAATACAGAAAATAGTATAAGGGCAGACTAGAGGGACCATGAGGTCTTTTTCTGCCATCAGACTTCTATGTTTCTATGTTACCCAAGGGAAAAAAAGGTTCGCCATCACTGCTCTATTATCTCTCATCTGATCTTGAATCTTCTTGGATATCTGTGGTAATTCTGTGTGATAGTTTGGTCTCAAAAGTTCTGCGTCTATTATTATCCAGAGGAATGGGTTTTAAATTGAAACTGATTCTTCACACATCTTCCCGGACTTCATCTAACTCTGTAAGTAACAGTAATAATAAAATAACATAGGTGAGCAACCCCTAGAGGGAAAGAGAATGAGATTTAATCAGTGAACTTCATGACAATGCCAGAGGTTTAATCTTTTGTCTCCTGGATTGACAAAAACAACACATTACATTGCCTTCAAGTTCTCAAAAATGCCTTTCGCTCCTATTTTTCACAGATGCAGATTTACTTCTACAACCCCGATGACTTTGACAGCTTCGGGACAGCCATCCAAGAAAAAAGAATCATAGGAACTATGGCTGTGTTTTTTCAGGTAAGTTTATTTTTTTTGCCCTGCGGTCTCTGCACCAAGTGGTAAAGTTCTCCCATCCCCCTTTCGTGATTGTTGTTGTGGTTATTATTCGTTGAATTGTTCCCCGCTTAATGGACGCATCTGTTTTCTCACTTACACCTGTCTAAATGAAGGATATTTCATATTGTCTGCTCCGCGATTTAAAATGTAAATAAGTGTTTTTAGAAACATAATGAAAACCTTTGCATGAATTATTCTGATTTTTATAGCTGCCTGACTGGTGCACAGATTGGAAAGCACATTTATCATAAAAGTTGCCTCGCTATCAGAGCACATTGCTCAGGTTTTGCAGAATATTAACAGGCCAGTTAAGCTGGAGGAAAACTTTAAATTTGGTTGCAACTTATTGATCAACATTATCAGTGTTTCTCTTCTCAACATCCTTCCACCACCACCACCACAACTCCATCACCCCCTAATGGCATCTTACTTCTAAATCCAGTAACTAAATTTCTCAGGGAAACTGGTTTTTCCAATTCGGTGAATTTATGGAGCTCCTTTTTGTGATGGGCTTTTTCCCCCCCACCAGACTGAATGCTCGGTGAGCTCATTTACAGGTTCAGCACACCTGAGGACTTGTTGTATTTTCCAGGGGCCCTGCTTGTGATGGCTGACAGGCCAAGCCAAATTGAAGCGGTCTTCGGCTCCTTTGTCTCATTATATTGGAGAAATGGTTTTCCTTTCCTGACTTAAAGGATAAATTGAGGGGAAAGTGATGGTTTGACTTTATTCCAGAAGGCTGCCACATATAAACGATACATCTTCCAGCGTGAACGAGAAAGCTCCAACTATTGGTGTGAAATGTAGCTGTCTGTTTATATCTATATCTGTTTCTCTATCAATCTGCATTAATCTTCAGTGCTAGCCTAAGGGCTATGATTGGAGAGTGCAGCAATAAAAATGTGCTAAGATACAGGGAAGGAAACATACAGCATGACAGAAACAGTTTTTTCCCCCCGAGAAAGATTATGGTTTTGGGGAAACTACTACACGTACAAGCATTCTACTTCCAAATTTAAAAACCTACAGTATTTTACACAGATTTGTTTATTTAAATTATCTACATCTTGCCTCTCCTTCCACAAAGGATCTAGAAACATAGAAACATAGAAGTCTGATGGCAGAAAAAGACCTCATGGTCCATCTAGTCTGCCCTTATACTATTTTCTGTATTTTATCTTAGGATGGATATATGTTTATCCCAGGCATGTTTAAATTCAGTTACTGTGGATTTACCAACCACGTCTGCTGGAACTTTGTTCCAAGGATCTACTCTTTCAGTAAAATAAAAATTTTTCATGTTGCTTCTGATCTTTCCCCCAACTAACCTCAGATTGTGTCCCCTTGTTCTTGTGTTCACTTTCCTATTAAAAATACTTCCCTCCTGGACCTTATTTAACCCTTTAACATATTTAAATATTTCGATCGTGTACCCCCTTTTCCTTCTGTCCTCCAGACTATACAGATTGAGTTCATTAAGTCTTTCCTGATATGTTTTATGCTTAAGACCTTCCACCATTCTTGTAGCCCGTCTAAACATTCACCCAGCAAAATATAGAAATATAAAGCAGCAAATGGTCGCAGACAAAACAAAACACAGTGGCTATATTGACACCACGCGTGTAAATCAATTAGCTAACGATGCAGCAGCTGCATTTGCACAGTGTGGTAAACTTTATTATCTATCTGGATTAGATTTTTATGTGTGGTTAAACGCATTGTGTGAAACCATTGGTTAATTTATAGTTCATTGTACTGCACAAACCCAGGAAAATGTCTATTTCAGGATAGAAACATAGAAACATAGAAGTCTGACGGCAGAAAAAGACCTCATGGTCCATCTAGTCTGCCCTTATACTATTTTCTGTATTTTATCTTAGGATGGATATATGTTTATCCCAGGCATGTTTAAATTCAGTTACTGTGGATTTACCAACCACGTCTGCTGGAAGTTTGTTCCAAGGATCTACTACTCTTTCAGTAAAATAATATTTTCTCATGTTGCCTTTGATCTTTCCCCCAACTAACTTCAGATTGTGTCCCCTTGTTCTTGTGTTCACTTTCCTATTAAAAACACTTCCCTCCTGAACCTTATTTAACCCTTTAATATATTTAAATGTTTCGATCATGTCCCCCCTTTTCCTTCTGTCCTCCAGACTATACAGATTGAGTTCATTAAGTCTTTCCTGATACGTTTTATGCTTAAGACCTTCCACCATTCTTGTAGCCCGTCTTTGGACCCATTCAATTTTGTCAATATCTTTTTGTAGGTGAGGTCTCCAGAACTGATCACAGTATTCCAAATGGGGTCTCACCAGTGCTCTATAAAGCGGGATCACAATCTCCCTCTTCCTGCTAGATCCTGGCTAGATGTGCTGTGTGAATGCAGCCATTGACAAAGTCAAACAGCAATTTGATAAAAGCAGCCAGAGTCACGTACATGAAAAAAGACTGTCCCCAAAGGAAACATCTTCACAACTTCTGGAGGATTGTTTCTGATGTAATGAAGATTGTTAGTAATGAGCTGAGGTGGACCTTGCTCCAATAAGAGTTTTGCTTATCATTCCTTTCCTCACTCGTCCACTCTGAAGGACTGCTGCAAGATAGAAAAATAATGTATTCCAAATGTTTTATATTGTTTTATATTATATATAGTTTGACAGTGGTGAGGGAATTATTTGTTTAGTAGAGTGATGGCATTCAGGGGAAAAAACTGTTCCTGTGTCCTGTTGTCTTGGTGTGCAGTACTCTATAACATCCTTTTAAGGGTAGGAATTGAAACAATTTATGTCCAGGATGCAAAGGGTCAGTAAATATTTTCATAACCCTCTTTTTGACTGGTGCACTATACAGGTCCTCAACGGAAGGCAGGTTGGCAGTAATAGTTTTTTTCTGCAATTCTGATTATCCTTTGAAGCATGCTTTTCTGGTGTAAATAAGAATATATTTTATTTCCAAAAGTTTTCCTTTACTTAAAATAGTGAATGCTTGTTTGAAGGACCGCACGGAACTCTATTTTTATGTTCCTTCATGTCTCTCATTCCGTTCTGTAACTAGCATGGATCATGTTCAACAGATGTAGGAGAGATCATAAATGTTTTCCTGATTGGACACAGAATTCAAATCTATATTCAGAGGACAGTTTTATGAACTTTGGCCTCAGTTGCTATATAGTTTTGCTTATAATTCCTTTCCTCACTCTTCCACTCTGAAGGACTGCTGCAAGATGCCTTGGATAGAAAAATAATGTATTCCAAATGTTTTATATTTTATCAGCTTCCAGGAAAAGCCAGCAAGGCTAATAGGAAGGGATTGTACATGCACCAATCCCAACCTCTAAAGTAGAAAAGATTTTGCACCAGGCCTTCACTTTGCTGCACATATCAGAATGTACAGTATGTGTCTGTTAAAACAGTGTTTCCCAACCTTGGCAACTTGAAGATATTTGGACTTCAACACCCAGAATTCCCCAGCCAGCAAATGCTGGCTGGGGAATTCTGGGAGTCGAAGTCCAGATATCTTCAAGTTGCCAAGGTTGGGAAACACTGTGTTAAAAGATCAACATACATCAGTGGTAGTGAACATTTGTGGCTCAAAACTGTGGGCATGTAGGTATGGCCAGAATAACAATAAAAATTCAGAATCGGCCCAACCTGTGGTACAGGCACACAAACACATTCTACAAAAAAGAAACAATTCATAACAAAGTCAGATCTAGTGGTTATGGCACAGCTAGAAAGCTGAAACCCTTGAGTTCAAGTCCCGTTTTAGCCATGAAAGCCAGTCATTCTCTCTATGCTCAGTCTACAGGACTGATGTTGCATGGAGAATAAGAGGAAGATGCTGATATGTTTTCCTTGCTAATCACTCAGAATATATTTTTTCCAGCCCTAACTAGGTGCTAGCGATCTTTCCAGCTTCCAGTCTTTTTCATTTAATAAGGTTTTTCCAGCCTTAAGTCTTTATAGGCTTTTTTTCATTGCTCTGAATAAGATTTTTTTAAAGTCCTAACCATGGGATAAAACAATGTGTTGAAGCAGACCAGACTAAGGATGCTAGCCAGATGAATACCATATGAATACCTGGTAGGCAGATTTTTTTCCTCCTAATTTCTTCCCCAAAAACTAGTATGCGTCTTATACTCAGGTGCGTCTTATGCTCCGAAAAATACAGTTAATTATCAAAAATGACATGGCATGTCACATGTGCCATGTGTGTCATAGATTCGCCATGATCAACATACATCAACATACAAACTTTCTGATAGTTGAAAGGCTGGAGAAAATCAGATGTGCACCATTTGAGTTACACTAAGAGTAGAAACTCTATTATTGTTTTAAAATTCTGGTCTCCGTGAGATTTTATACTTTTTCTGAAACAATTTAAGCTGCGTTACTTATTTGTTTAGTAAGCTGTATTTTAGACTATGCTAGCTAGGAGGGTTTTTTCCAGAAACAAATCAAAATGCAAACAAATCATTTTGTGATCTTTCTTCCTTTTTCTTGAGGTATAGATTTTATTTCCTGCTTTTGCATAGCTCAGTTATTTTATGTTTGTTCTTCCCTACCTTTGTATAGGCGAGAATTTTTTTTAAAGCACCAAAGTAGAATAACTAGATACAAGCATTATCCCTCATCTTCCTGCTTGCTGTATGCATACATATAATTTAGCTGCATCTTTTATTTTGCCTTCATATGGAGTTATCACAAAAATTATCCCCTTTTGAGAGTGGAAGTAAAACACACAGCATCACTATAAGAAGCAAACTGACCCCACTCATTATTGGATAATGGGGCGAAAGTGAGCATTGGATGCTTGTCATATTTGTCACACTGTATTGGGATAATTAAGGTATAATTGGACATCATATCTGAAGCTTTCAACTTCCAATATAAGAGGGATAGTACATTCAAAGAGATGAGAAATTATAATCACTGTTGTTCTTAGGAAAATGTGCTCCATACTTAGCTATAGCTATATTTAGCTATACTTATAATAGAGCCCAATAAAAATAGCATGTCCCTGAGCTTTGTTGGTTGTTGAACTGCACATATCTGTATTAACAGTTTTCCTGACCAATTATTGGACTAGATTAGAAAAAACAAACCTTTGAGTTCAAGGACACACAAGGAATTTGTCTTGGTGTATATGCTCTCAGCATACATAAAAGAAAAAGATACATTTGTCAAGAATCACGAGGTACATCACTTAATGATTGTCATAGGGGTCAAATAAGCAATGAAGAAACAATCAATATTAATAAAAATCTTAAGGATACAGACAACAAGTTACAGTCATACAGTCCTAAGTGGGAGGAAAAGGATGATAGGAATGATGAGAAAAAACTAGTAGAAATAGAAGTGCAGACTTAGTAAAAAGTTGACAGTGTTGAGGGAATTATTTGTTTTGTAGAGTGATGGCGTTTGGGGAAAAAACTGTTCTTGCATCTAGTTGTCTTGGTGTGCAGTGCTCTGTAGTGACGTTTTGAGGGTAGGAGTTGAAACAGTTTATGTCCAGGATGCCAGAGGTCAGTAAATATTTTCACAGTTCTCTGTGTAAGGTACAGTATATGTGTTGACATTAAAATGTTTGTGTATAAGGTATATGTATTGACATAAAAATATAATTTAGGGTATATGTGTTGACATAAAAATGGAAATTGAAGAGAAAAAAGTTATTAAAAAGTATAAAAAGAAAAGAAAAAAAAACTGTCAAAGGAAATGTTTTTTTAAGGGAAGGTGAAGAAGCCTTGAAGCCCTCCCCATGTTTCTCTGAAAGATCATATAAGAAATGAGTCTGTGGTGACTTTTCTAGGGAGAACTGCTACGTCAGCATTGATGAGGTGCATTCCAAGGGCACCAACAACATGGCCAAGTACCCATTGACTTGGAAAGGCAGGAGTTAAAAGCCATTAAATCCAAGTAGATGGACCTATGGAAGACTTTTAATTTGGAAAGTCTGGTGGACAGATCTTTTGTGTGCATCTGACTGGCTTCTTTCTTGCTTGCAAGAAAGAAATTAATCTTGCCCAGCTGTGTCTATGAGCCTTTCGCCAAGTAAGCCTTTTCTTGACTAAGGAGATGAATGTCTGGAGAGGCAAGATTTACAGCCATGCTGATGTGAAACTGACAGATATATTCCCAAAACATAAGAGGTCATCAGGTAGGAGAAATCTGTTATCATCACTTAGCTGATAATACGTTGCATTGAATGCAGTGTGAGCTTCACTTATGAGTACAGTAACAAAATTATTTGCACTCGTTATTCTAATAAGACCAACTGTGCTATAGAGTCAATTGGGGAAATAGAAGCTGAGGTAAAAGTGACTTGCCTAAATCCACCTAATGTGTTTTTACCTGCGATGAGATTTAAACTCACTCCCTAGCTGATGTGTTTTATTACTCCTGGTCTATCTCCTTTAATAACATCCATACATTCTTTTCTTTTTTTTACATTTAGATTCTAAATTAAGTGAGTTACAATATACTGTGTAATTATTAGTGTCACTTTTAATAATGAAAACCCTCTTTTTTATTACCCCTTATTTAATAATTCAGCTTTAGTCATATAAAAGTTTTCTTGCCGAGTTCATTAGATTTCAAGGACGATTGCCAAGAGCCACCAATACACTGGGCCACATTGAGTAAATTAAAAGTCTCTTTCTCCTCCTCCCCCCCTCTTTCTGTCTCTCTCTCCCTCTCTTTGTATGTGTGTGTGTATACACACACACACTGTAGTAATGAAGGTTAGGATGCATGTGGATTTTCTGGAGTTGGGGCTTTTAATACAGTTGATGGCACCTGTAGGGCATAAATGTTATTAGATTTTATTGATAAAGATGTAGGCTAAAAAGTGAGAGAGGTGTAATGGGTGTTAAGGTGCTTATGTTTCCATCCCTCTGTTCCCTCTCACAGTAAGCAAAGTTATGCAAAGCAGTGAAAATGAGCTTGAAATTTCTGGTCTCTGCCATCTTTACCAAAACGAGGCTTTCACAGAATACTTATTCTGTAATAAGGAAACAAGATTACAAACTGTTGTCTTGTCATTTTGCACTTAAGATAATTCCACTAAGCTTTTAAAACTTCATTTTCAGAAGTGAATATTAAGTTTATTTATTTATTTATTGGATTTGTATGCCGCCCCTCTCCGTAGACTCGGGGCGGCTAACAACAGTGATAAAAAAACAGTATGTAACAATCCGATATTAAAACAACTAAAAAACCCTTATTATAAAACCAAACATACATACAAACATACCATGCATAAATTGTAAATGCCTAGGGGGAAAGAGTATCTCAGTTCCCCCATGCCTGATGGCAAAGGTGGGTTTTAAGAAGCTTACAAAAGATGAGGAGGGTGGGGGCAATTCTAATCTCTGGGGGGAGTTGGTTCCAGAGGGCCGGGGCCGCCACAGAGAAGGCTCTTCCCCTGGGTCCCGCCAAACGACATTGTTTAGTTGACAGGACTTGGAGAAGGCCCACTCTGTGGGACCTAACTGATCGCTGGGATTCGTGCAGCAGAAGGCGGTCTTCGGAGAGGGGCGGCATACAAATCCAAATAATAAATAAATAAAATAATCTGGTCCAGTGCCATGAAGGGCTTTATAGGTCATAACCAACACTTTGAATTGTGACCGGAAACTGATCGGCAACCAATGCAGACTGTGTTGGTGTAACATGGGCATATTTGGGGAAGCCCATGATTGCTCTCGCAGCTGCATTCTGCACGATCTGAAGTTTTCGAATGCTTAGCCCCATGTAGAGAGCGTTACAGTAGTCGAACCTCGAGGTGATGAGGGCATGAGTGAGCAGTGATTCCCGGTCCAAATAGGGCTGCAACTTGTGCACCAGGTGAACCTGGTTAACTACAGAACCGTTCCCTTTCTATAAAATGTTTTATAGAGTTCTTGGTGCTCTTGGAGCTTGGTTGTTTGCTTGCAGATGTTACATTATCCAACTAGGCAACATCATCAGTGCCCTAGATGGGTAATGAAATGTAACGAGGCAAACGACCAAGCTCAGAGAGCATCAAGAACTATTCTCTTCAATGAGAAAGTTTATTGCCCATATAAAAAAAAATACAAAGTCTATTTGATTTAAGCTCCGAAAGCAGCAGAAGCAAGTGGAAGTAGTTTTTATGTAAAAAGCATGATTTGAAAGAGTTTGCCAAGTTGCCCGACCCAAGAGAAGTTTGTTGGGGACTCATTAAAAAAATTGGAAAGAGATAGCAAATTTGAGACAGAATCTTCCTACACTCTTAACCTGGTTCCTTAAAACTCAGCTTGGAGCTGATCTGTAGCATCTGTTTTACACTTTGGCTCAGATTTATATCACTTAGAAACATAGAAGATTGACAGCAGAAAAAGACCTCATGGTCCCAGGCATGTTTAAATTCAGTTACTGTGGATTTACCAACCACGTCTGCTGGAGGTTTGTTCCAAGCATCTACTACTCTTTCAGTAAAATAATATTTTCTCATGTTGCTTTTGATCTTTCCCCCAACTAATCTCAGATTGTGTCCCCTTGTTTTTGTGTTCACTTGATTATTGACCTCAACATTGCCCTTTTCACTTTTGCCTTTTAATGAAATCTCATTAATCTTCTTAATTATGATAGTATTTGTCGTCAATTGATAGGTTAACAATATACACTACTATGTTTTTCAATAGCATTGGGGGTCTATGTTAACCTTGTCCACTGCTACTTTTACTCTTGTTTTCCCCCGGTAGCCATTTAAATTTTTTTATTTTCAAATGTTTTTTTATTGTTTATTGCAAAGATATCCTTTAAAAAAAAACTTTCTCAGTGACCATAAGAACCTAACAAGAGCCAGGCCAAAGCCCATCGAGTCCAGCATTCTGTGTCACACAGTGACCCACCAATTGTACATGAGGATCTTGAGCAGAAAGAGAAGGCAAGACCCTCCCTTTCCCTTGACCCCCAACAAATGGTACTCAAGGGAATCCTGCCTGCCTCAACCAACATAAAGGCAGCACATGGACATCCGTTTCAATAACCACTGATACACTTGGCATCCATGGGAAGTGAAGATAGCAACAGAATCAGTGAAGGGCTACCAAATTTTTTACTACCACACTGTAGGCATGGCTTATGCAGGATGCCCTGCATTTTCTTTCAATATTTTTCGTTGCAAATTGGGTGCTCAGCTTTGCTTTTAATAGAAAAAACTTTTGTGTTCATTCACCAAAAGATATTCAATTAGGTAGCCAACAGTTCATGAGTATGTTTCATTACAAGACTTTCACAGATAATACTTGGATAGCTGATAGGTACAAGTTACGGTAGTCAGTCACAGCAGCCATATTACCTTCAATCCCGGTGAAATTTGGGAGATGATTGATAACTGGAGTGCTGATCACAATGATTAGAATAAAAGAAATTCGTTAGGCATTCCCTAACAATGGCAGGCCATGAGGGTTTTGTGTTTTGTGCCTTACCATAAACTGTATTTCTTGTCAGCTTGGTAAAAGAAATTTGCTTTTACTGTATGGTTAAAAAAATGACATTTGTATTCTTCTCACATTTGGGAAAGTCCAAAAGAGATGAATATGTCACAGTAAGATCCGAGTAGAGAAAAATCAAAAGCTTAAGTGAACAGTAGGAATTGTCCTTGCTTGTGATTTCTCTGAAAGGCACATATGTTGGAAGTGGATCATGCTGGATGATGATTGAGCGGTAGAGACTCTTCTAATATCCACTTCTTACTCTTGGTCCCATTTTGATCTGGGATTCTGAAAATTATATCCGTTGTTACTAGACAACCCAATGAAAAGGCAAGTATTCAAAGCTAATTTGGTTATTAATAGGATATTTTGTAGTGGTGGCGCCAAACTTAGACCAGTTCCTGGAAACTTGGCATGGGGAACACTACAAATTACACATCTATGACATTCATATACATGATTCTTATTCTGCTGTGATTTATTTATACTTTCTCTTTGCCAAGAATGAAGGAGTCAACGATTAAAAGGCCACGAGTAAGAGGAAGCAGTGCAGACAAGGGGAATACAGAAAATAGGAATTATAATATACAACCAGTGAGGTTTTTCATTCCACTCCTCTGTACTTCACACACACACACACATGCAAACACACATACATGTACATTTACACACGGATAACTTAGTTTGCATCCACGGATACTGAAACACCCACACAGTAAGCATTGTTAATTCATAGAGTTATGCTTATTTTCTTCCATAAAGCTTTCCCCCCCCTGCTTTTCCTGTCTTTGAGTTCTGCTGACCTAAAAGAGACCTACTACATTTTTGTTGCATAAAACACGTACTCCTTAGAGAATGAATTCATTCTTAGCCCAGTAGTGGCCGATAGGCCCTGAACTCTTTCCAATTCTTTGTTTGTGGGCATTAACAAAACTCTCTTCTTGTTGCTTTATCTGCAACCATGAAAAATGAAAACAAATTCTGTTTCCCACATGTGCAATTCAGATATTCCAAGTTAATTCCAAAGTTTTCGGAGAGGGGCGGCATACAAATAAATAAATAATAATATAATAATAATTTACTACGGTAGTAAATGCATCCAGTTTATATTAAACAAGGTTTGGTTTGCTAGTCAGAAATGGTCTTTTACATCCAATGTAATAATTATGGATGAAACTACAGGAATTCCTCAACTTATTTTATTTATTTATTTATTCATTCATTCATTCATTCATTCATTTATTTATTAGATTTGTATGCCGGCCCTCTCCGCAGACTCGGGGCGGCTCACAGCAGTGATAAAACAGTATACAATGACAAATCTAATATTAAGTCTAAAATAACAATTTTACATTAAAAACCTAAAAAAAACTTTATAAAAAAACACACACAAACATTCCATTCATAAAACTACATAGACAAGGGGAGATGTCCCAGTTCCCTCATGCCTGACGGCAGAGGTGGGTTTTAAGAAGTTTACGAAAGGCAAGGAGGGTGGGGGCAGTCCTGATCTCTGGGGGGAGCTGGTTCCAGAGGGTTGGGGCCGCCACAGAGAAGGCTCTTCCCCTGGGTCCCGCCAGCCAACATTGTTTAGTCGACGGGACCCGGAGAAGGCCAACTCTGTGGGACCTAACTGGCTGCTGGGATTCGTGCGGCAGAAGGCAGTCTCGCAAGCAATCACTTAGTGACCATTGAAAGTTATGATGGACTCCCCCAAAAAGGGACCGCAACCCAGATTTAAAGTTCCAATTGCCACTTTCCCCTGTCTCATCAGTCACGTGATCAGTTCGTGGTCTGTTAGGAACTGGCCCACGTAAGTGGTGGATGATCAGGTGAGTGCGTGAAGCTCCATTTGCACAAGCACTGGGCACACAAAACTTTCCCCTCTCCCCTGTCCCCACATCACTACCACCACTGCTGCTGCCAGTCCACAGAGCTGGAAAAGTCAGGGACTCTCTCTAAGCAAGGGCTGTCAAAACTCACGTCCTCATGTGACGTATCGCAACTTTCTTCCCCTTTGCTAAACCAGGCATAGGTGTGGCCAGTGTGTGACAGGTCCCCTTATCACCTCCCGACTCAACTACTGCAATGTGCCCTACATGGGGCTACCCATAAGAAGCATTCGGAGACTTAACTGGTAGAAAATGCAGCCACGCGAGCTATTATGGGAGTACCTAGGTAGACTCATGTAACACCAAAGCTCCGCGAGCTGCACTGGTTGTCAGTCGGTCTCCAAACACAATAAGTGTTGGTTATCACCTATAAAGCCCTACATGACTCAGGACCAGACTATCTTTGGGACCGCCTTTTGCCACATACCTCCCAGCGACCAATAAGAACCCGCAGGGTTGGCCTTCTCTGGGTCCCGTCAGGAAAACAATGTCAGCTGGTGGGCCCCCAGAAAAGACCCTTCTCTATGGCAGCTCCAGCCCTATGGAACCAACTACCCCCAGAGGTTTGTGTCCTCCCCACCTTGCCTGCCTTCTGCAAAGCTCTGGTTCTTCCGGCAGGCCTGAGGCCATAGATTGACTGAGATACTATCTAGATCCGGCCGTGAATGAGGAATAGAAGATAGATTAGAATTAAGAAGTGCAAGAGAGAAGAAATATTCTGGAAGTTAAGCTATAGCCATTAATTTGGGAATACAGTGATCCCTCGATTATCGCGAGGGTTCCGTTCCAAGACCCCTCGCGATAATCGATTTTTCGCGATGTAGGGTTGCGGAAGTAAAAACACCATCTGCACATGCGCGCCCTTTTTTCATGGCCGCGCATGCGCAGATGGTGGAGTTTGCGTGGGCGGCGGGGAAGACCCAGGGAAGGTTCCTTCCGCCGCCCAGCAGCTGATCTGCTCGGTAGCGCAGCAGCAGCGAGCAGACGAAGATCGGGGTTTCCCCTTTGCGTGGGCGGCGGGGAAACCCCGATCTTCGTCTGTTCGCTGCTGCTGCGGCCGCCCAGCAGCTGATCTGCTCGGTAGCGCAGCAGCAGCGAGCAGACGAAGATCGGGGTTTCCCCGCCGCCCACGCAAAGGGGAAACCCCGATTCGGCTCCTCGCTGCTACCGCGCTGCCAAGCAGATCAGCTGCTGGGCGGCCGCAGCAGCAGCGAGCAGACAAAGATCGGGGTTTCCCCGCCGCCCACGCAAAGGGGAAACCCCGATTCGGCTCCTCGCTGCTACCGCGCTGCTGAGCAGATCAGCTGCTGGGTGGCCGAAGGAACCTTCCCTGGGTCTTCCTCGCTGATGCCCCCGCCCGCCCGCCCGCCGCCTGCCAGCAAGAGGGGGAGAGATAGAGAAAGAGAGAGAAGGAAAGAAAGAGATGAGAGAGGGAGGAAGAGAGTGTGAGAGATGAAGAAGCAAGATAGAGAAAGAGAGAGAGAAAGAAAGATGAGGAAGGAAGAGAGTGACGTCATCGGGTGGGAAAAATCGTGATATAGCGTTTCGCGAAGAACGAGATCGCGAAAAAATAACTCAGGAGACAAAACAAGGTTTAGAACAGACTGATGAACAGGATAAAAATAGGTGCAAAACAGGATATTGATTTTTGATTGATCGAATAAAAATGTATAAATATGTATGTTATTGACATTTGGATAGGATAGAATAGGATAGAATAGAATAGAATAGAATAGAATAGAATTCTTTATTGGCCAAGTGTGATTGGATACACAAGGAATTTGTCTTGGTGCATTTGTTCTCAGCGTACATAAAAGAAAAAGATACACTTGTCAAGAATCATGTGGTACAACACTTAATGATTGTCATAGGGGTCAAATAAGCAACCAGGAAACAATCAATATTAATAAAAATCTTAGGATACAAGCAACAAGAATGATTGTGAGAATACATGTGTTTTAGTGGGATATTCTAATTAATGTTTCTCTATTTTTGTAAGTATTGTTTTTACTTGTTGGAAGCTACCCAGAGTTCTTCTGGAGGTAGGGGGGCATATAAGCATAACTAATAATTACACATCAGTCCCACGAACCATGAGTTTTACAGCCCTGCTCTAAGCAGTTTACAGAGTCAACATATTGCCACCAACAATCTGGGTCCTTATTTTACTGACCTTGGAAGGATGGAAGGCTGCGTCAACCTTGAGCCAGTCAGGATCGAACTCCAGTTAGAGTTAGGCTGCAATACTTCATTTTAACTACTGTGCCATCCCAGTGATACTTATGTTGCTAGTACTACTGATAGGTTGGAAGCAACAACGATAGAGCCATGCAATACAATGTACAATCGCCCCTCAAAAGCCTGTTCTTTTGAATGTGACAAAGGTTGCATCTACCTCTCAATGGTCCACTCAATATTTAGAAAACAACACATTTAGTAATCAGGGAGTTGCTCTTGAATGTTTGGGGCTAGGATGAGCAGTTTTCTGCATTAAATGTTGTGAAATGTAACCAAACAAACCCTTGATTTATGTGGGATTGCTGTGGTTATGTGAGGTCACACTGTGAGGAGTAATTTCTTCACATATCTGAAGGAGTTTGGAGAAGGCACAGCAAGTTACAGGAAGGTTAGGAATGATGTTCGAATAGCATATTGAGATCTCTGAACTCTTCAGTATTTGTAATAAAAAGAATTCAGCTTAAATGCACAACAAAATTTCTGAGGAAAAAAAAAAGTTGAGGGTTATCCTGTGGAGACAGAATCAAACAAGCTTTGTTTACAACCTTGTAGACTAGGAAGGTCACTTTTTGAAGGAAAAAAGGGAGAGAAATCCAGAATAGAGAGAATTTTTTTCTGCTATCCTTTTCCTGATTCACTCATCAATATGTTTAGCAGGTTTACATTCTTAAATCTCCACATTCTTAGATCTCAGCCCCAGGCAAAATTTCTTAGAGGCCATAAAGACGAAAATGGCAAAAATAAATCTTTCTTGTAGAATGATTTTGCACACAAGTTAATCTAGAGAATATATTGGTTATCTGTTCACTCAACAATATTTGGGAGGGCTGTATAAATTAGAACTGACCAGCTAAGTAAACAAGGTGTTTACATCTAGGTGCACAATGTGTGGATACAAACTGTTTTTGATTATTATAAATAGTCAACAGAATACAAGAAGATAGGCCACTGTTTTGTTTTAGTTTTTTTGTCGAATTCCAGATTTGATCTTCAAATCATCTGGAATTGTGCATTTCACTATTGGTTGGGCATTACTATTCAGAAATAGTCTTCCAGTGGGAACTACTGTATGTTATGGGAAATGATCTTTGAAAAAGTAATTCCATATTATTAATTACCTTAGTAATTGACATGCACTAAAGTTTGAACAAATTGAAGATTTAGCCAAACCCATTGTTAATGTATGAGCAGAGTAATCCTTGTTTACCAAGGTTGTGCACGCGCAGAAATATTTAGATTGAGATTAGTTGTAAATAACTGCTCAGCCACACACAAACATACTAACTTGAATTAAAGTTTACTTTGAGAAATAACATATTCAGATAAACAGTCCAAAGTCATACACATAATGGCAGAATAACAATCCAAATATTACCAAGTACATAGATTTTCTTACCAGTTGTCTTTGTCATAATCAGCAAACAAAGATAGCAAGCCTGAACACATTTTAGCTATAATACATGACTACAATACAGAGTATGCAGAGAATTGCAGAGCAAACCTAACAGTGAGTAGCCATTAACAGTGAGTAACCAGACAAAGAGAAACAGAGAGGGTGACTCAGAGAAATAAGCTATGAAATCTAGCTCTCTCTGCAACATCTGCATACAATTATTGCCAACCCAACAGTTATGGATATAGTCCTAGCACCCATGCTTTTTCTCCATCAAAACTGGACTGAAGAAGTTCTCTGAACCCAGGGCCGCCATCAGGAATTTTGGGGCCCCATACAGCCTAAGTGTCTGCCCCCCCGCCATTTTAAAACTACTTTATTTTGCGACATACCAATTATGTATTAAATTTACCTTTCACAAAGAAAATTTAAACCCTGCCACTACAACAAGGTACACCTGTTTGACAGATTAATAATATGTTAATAACGCAGATAATATATTCAAGTGACATCAACATATTACATACATATAAATAAATAACCAGAACAGTGCAAATACACCAAATTAACAAAATATTATTAATTTTGCCATCAACAATATTAAAAGCAGCAATAAGATGGCACAAAGGATAAAGACAAAATACTCCTGCATCACACTAGAAAAATATTTGTTTTCACAATAATACCAATAAATAACAGGTAACCAGAAGATAAATTATATGCAATAATGTTTAAAACTATACGTAAACTCCACCATAGGTGTAAAAAAAAGTCAACCCTTTACAGATAATTAGCGCCTATTAAAAAATACTCCTAAAAAAATTGAAAACATCTTGCGGTAGCATAATCAAAGGGGGAAAAAACAAAACAAATAGGATCACCAAATATTGCCCAATTAATCCAATTACAAACCTAATTACTAATTCCTTTAAATAAAAAATAAAAAATAAGAAAGTTAAAAAAATAGAATTAAATCTATAAAAAAATAAGAACATAAAGAGATATAAACAGAAAATAGAAAATTACACTAAGTAGATAGGGTAACTATGAATATAAAGACACAACAGGATGAAAAGAAAATACAAGAAAAAGAAAAGCACAGTGCAAGAAAAAAGAAGAGAAAGAGGAGGGAAGAGCAAAAAACCCTTCCCTCTTCTTCTCATTAACCTCTCCACCTATCTCCTTATTGCATTTTCCAAAGTTTGAAAAATTTTAAAATTGCTTTATAAAAAAGAACATATCCTCATGTTTCATCAAATCCATATTATGAAGCAAATGTGCAAAAAAATCCAAGATTTTTTCTCATACATGTACCTGCTATTAAGTTCCATAACTTAATATATTTAAGCTTTTAAATGTGTAATGTATAATGTCTCTTAACAAATAGCATGTCCATGGCTCTAAGAGCAATGCCTTTTCTTTCTTCTTCTTTTCCTAGGATGTTATCATATCTATTAAACATATGGTGAGATATTACTGTGTATGCATTTAACATAATTTAGAATGTAAAATAACAAACTCCCGCATCAGATCTTCTCTGCACAAGTCTCAAAATATGATGTAGTTGTTTGTTTTTTGAAAATCCTTAATCCTTAGCTCTACACAGCTTCTCCTTTGCATATTCAAATCTTCCTATTTCCCACAATGCTTTCTTCTCGAATCCAGGATGGTGTTTGCTTCTCGAATCTAAAATGGCGAGATGGCTCCAAAAAACGTCAACTCCAAAGCAACACATCTTTTCCTCATACTTAGAAGGGAACAATTTTTTAAAAAACCTAACACCATAATCAAAATGTATACCAAATTAGCTCTGATCCAAACTTCATCTTTAACAGCTATGAAGCTCTTCAGGCAGAATAGAGAAAATTAGGCATTTTTGCTGATCTGTGCTCTTGCCTGCTCCGGATTGTAACAATTTTGCAACTGAATCCAATTAGCTTCCTTAGCACTCTCGCCGGGCCCCCCTCATTTTTCAATTTGGCCGGGCCCGTGACGCCAGTACCGGTAATACTGCCCTATCGGCAGCCCTGTCTGAACCAAACACCAGAGTGTTGTTCCTTAAATCTCTATATAATAAATAGTAATTTGACTTTGGGCAAAAGCCTAAAGAATGAATTGTTAAGTCTCACTTTAAAGCACCAGAATGTATGATTTCCTCATACTGTGAAACAGATTCGACATGTGAATTTCTGAAGAATTTATTTTATGTGTTCTGATTCAATTTAGCTGTATTGAATTATCCATTAATTAAACCTTCTCTTTCCCTACACCATGGATACTTTCACACACATTTCGAGCATGTAAAGTCCTTGTTTTGTTTTGGGTTTGAGTTTTCTAATTTTGTGTGTTTGTTTTGTTTTTGGCTTAAATGATGAAGTACCAAACTTTACTTTCTAATGGGGTGTTATCTTGCTTGTCTCTTTCTCCTTGGAAAACACAAAAAGCATTTAGCAGGGACACATATGTTTATCTCTCTAATGAAAGATTAGTGGACACTTGTAAATTTTGTGTGGGCTATGAACAGGAGTGAAATGCTATCGGTTCGGGCGTATCAGTAGTGGCAGCCGCCAGTGGTTCAGAGATACAGTAGCTGTGGCAGTGCAATGCTCAACCTAGATGCTGCCATTTTCTTTCTTTTTTTAACCCTCTGCCCATGCGCAAAACATTATGTCCATGTGCAGAAGGTGGAAAGGCATGAGAGAGCATGCACTTCCGAACTGATAGGAAAGGTAAGTAGATTTCACTGCTGACTATCATATAACAGAGGCCAGGGTGTTTCCTCATTCCCTTATATGTCTCCCCTACAGAATTATATGCAACTTAATTATGGAGCCTATAGTGATGGCAATACTGAAAAGGAAACAGAACCAACAACAACACAACATTCATGCAAAAGCTTAGAAAACCTGAAAGAGTATCGTATATTAGACAGATTGCAAATAATGAGAAAATGTGAATATCCAAATGATAAGATACCAGGAACCAGTAAAGTAAAGACCATAGCTATGTATAGCAATAACCTGATAGTGACTTGATTGGAGATAATTCTCAAGGTATATAAGTATGCAAGTCACAGGTGCTTTTGGGAAATCTTGCATTTTGAGAGCAAATAAACCTGTTTCATATACTCATGGTACTTTAGTGCTCTTTGTTAAGTAGGATAAAACATTCTGTGGAAATGTCAATGACAGAAAAGCATATTGTTAGGTCACTGGAAAAAAAGAAGCATAAACATCTTGACACTTTATTTTTTTTCCCCATTTTATATAATATTTCAATAACACGGGACAAGAATTTCACTGAGTTGAGTGGAGTAAGAGCTGAAGACGTTGTATAGCAACTGGAAGAAACTTTAGAAGATATCATTGGTATAGCTTTGCTATGAAAATGATGCATGATAGTTACTTTTCTGAAGTGTTGGTTACCAGAGAAGCATTGTTGAACTGTTCATAAGTAGTTTTGCTTTGCATATTTTTCTATTGACATTACCTTGACATTTTAAATATAGGATCCATTTTGTTTCAGATAGAAATATAAACCAAGAGTTTGGCTGATTGATAAGAAGCATAAATACAATCCAGTATAATTCAGGGCAATAACAATTTTGTTGCTTATATATGGTTTTTAATGTCTTGGGTTTTAAGATTGGGGTTTTTAATATCTGGGGTTTTAAGATTTTGTATCTTGTATCTGTTTTACCTTGTACACTGCCCTGAGTCCACTGGAGAAGAGCGACTTAGAAATTTAAACAACAAATGAACAAACAGAAAAGTTCTATTATTTAGAACAGGGGTCCCCAACCCCCTGGTCCATGAACCGGCACCGGTTCGTGGCATGCCAGTAACCAGACAGTGAAAACAACCAAAGCCCCATCAGCAGGATGCAGGCAGGTTGCCCTTTTTGGTCCACGGAAAAACCTTTCTCTATGGATCCACTCTGTGCTGCCCACAAGGTTGGGGGCCACTGATTTAGAAGGCTCATGATGAAACTGAAGAAACTTTCTTCTGGAGGACAGCCAACATGTGGTGTACTGCAGGCAAATGAAGCTGACTGTAGATCTGAAGGTCAGCGGTTCAAATCTCATCACCAGCTCAAGGTTGACTCAGCCTTCCATCCTTCCAAGATGGGTAAAATGAGGACCCAGATTGTGGGGGCAATAGCCTAGCTCTGTTAAAAAAGTGCTATTGCTAAAATGTTGTAAGCCGCCCTGAGTCTAAGGAGAAGGGCGGCATAAAAATCGAATGAATGAATGAATAAATAAATAAATAAATAAATAAATGTACACAGTTCCATCTACAGGTAATCCTCAACTTACAACTTATTAGTTTAGTGACTGTTGAAAGTTACGACGACAACAGACTTACAAACTTTTCCACAATGACAAACCTTGCAGCCTCCCTATAATGTGAACAAAATTTATACACCTGGCAACTGGTTCATATTTATTATTATTTGGTTCATATTATTATTATTATTATTATTATTATTATTATTATTATTATTATTATATTATTATTATTATTATTATTATTATTATTATTATTATTATTATTATTATTAAAAAAGTGAATTCCTTACACCGAGGAAGCCTAAAAGGTCATTAACTTGGTTTAAACAAGGTTCCAATTTCCCCCATTAAAAATCAAATTGCCCCCCTGTGGGGCGTGGGCCCCATATTGGGAACCACTGCTGTAGAGATTATCAGTCATCCAGGTCATGGTGGTCTCAAAATGCTTTTTCAGTAGGCAACTGGACTTTCTTTCTTTTTTCTTTTGAAGATTTGATTTGATTGATTTGATTTGATTTGATTTGATTTGATTTGATTTCCGCCCCTCTCCGTAGACTCGATGTTTTGCTTCTCATCCAAGAAGCTTCTTCAGTTTTGACAGGTTATTGGAATGGAAGGATACATAGAAGGATACTCTAAAACAGTGGTTCTCAACCTGGGGTTGGGACCTCTTAGGGAGTCGAACGACTGTTTCACAGGGGTCGCCTAAGACCGTGGGAAAAGACAAATTTCCCATGGTGTTTGGAACTAAAGCGTCTATTCCAGAAAACATCGCATTTGAGTGTGAAAGAGCAGTGGAGCACTCTACAAGGTTGCAAACTCAAAAAGAGTTCATAGCATTTGCATTTACATACTGTGGCTTTCCTCATTTGTATCAAAATCAATATCAGTTGTAGAACTAAAGCTGAAATTATATTCCGTCATTTTCTTGTTCCGGGAAATATAATCAATAATTACATTTCATCCAATATTTTATATTATTATTGGCTTGCCCCATTAAAGTAAAACCTGCAATGTTTGCCAAAGACTCTCAGCAAATAGATAGATGTTTGTCTTTAGATTGATTCCAGCATCTAAGTTTGTTGCTCATTATATCCTGTGCCATAATGTTTTAAACTGTTTAATGGTTTAACATGCAGTATTTATGAGTGTTTTAAATTTGTTCAGTGTATTAAATATGGCTTTAAGGAGCTTTATTCCTATTTTTTGAGATTATTTTATACATGAATGACACGAACGGTCCACAACACAAAATCTGGCATAGTTTCATATAAAAATAAATAACCAATAAGTAAATTATTATTTCCTTATATCACCCCCCCCCCTTCCTTCTAGAAGAAAACCAAATTTCCAGTGCTTCAATCCACTGAAATTATCTTGAAATATCCGCTTATCTTAACAAGTCCTCCAGCTCAGACCTTAATAATTTCTCCAAAATGTTAATTTTAAAAATAAGAATACATTCTGTGCAATGCATTGTGCAGAATGGAAGTTGTCTGTGTGTTTTCTTGTATCATCTGTCTCCTTGCCACACCACTTGTAGTGTCTCTGAATGCCTCAAGGGCTATATCCAAAGAAGATATTAGGAACTGGGGCTAAATTTAATTTAACTTAATTGAAGTAAAGCAATGCCTGCCACTGTGAGGCAAGGGTTTTTTTCCTAAGCTCAATCCCTAAACTGAACACATAAATGCCTCCTCTGGGCAAATTCCTGAATCCCAGAGACATTTTTCAATGGTCTTTGCAAGGTTTTCCGTATGTGCATTATTTGTTGTGTGCATATATCCAAGAAGCAAATATTCCTGGAGAATATTGAGTGGTTACAATTAGGAGAGGGTTTTTTTTTAAATTCTTCTTGTTCTCAGAACTGCCTTCTGTACTTGGTGAATTGTTTTAAAAAACAAAACATCAGAACATTCTGATGAGTGTTTTTGAATGCCACTATTGTTGTCTTTTCCAGTGCAGTTGATACAATGATTGGCGTTTGTGTACTCCACAATAATATTTCCTAGGTGTTTGATTATCTTGGAACATGTTGTCTAACACTTTACTGATTAATCTAATCTAGTTCTATATTCTGTCTGTAATTATCCCACAACAAAATACCTTACTCCACCAGATTTGAAATTCTTTGATTAGACAACTTACAACTCCATTGTCTCCGTTCCAACTTAACTATAGTTCATAAAATCATATACCAAAATGTCCTTCCTGTTAGTGAGTACTTCACCTTCAACCGCAACAACACACAAGCACGTTAATAGATTTAAACTAAATGTCAACCACTCAAAACTAGACTGCAAAAAATACGACTTCAGCAATAGAGTAATTAACTCTTGGAATGCACTACCTGACTCTGTGGTTTCTACTCCTAACCCCAAAATCTTTAACCTTAGATTATCTACAATTGACTTCTCCCCCTTTCTAAGAGGTCTGTAAGGGGCGTGCATGAGCGCTCCATTGTACCTAATGTCCCTGTCCTACTGTTCTATTGTCTTCTATTATTACTTTTTATCATTACTTTTATAATGTTATTATAAAAATTGCCATCCCATAATTGTATGGTCCATACAATCCAAATAATTGAATTGTATGGACTGGTCTGGTCCGGTTCTTGCGCAGTGATTATAATACAGACTGGTGACACCACATCTGGACCCATTATTATGATCTTTTTTTAAATAAATTATTTTTATTGAATTATTATTATTATTATTATTATTATTATTATTATTATTATTATTATTATTTATTGGATTTGTATGCCGCCCCTCTCCGTAGACTAGGGGCGGCTAACAACAGTGATAAAAAACAGCATGATCGAAACATTTAAATATGTCAAAGGGTTAAATAAGGTTCAGGAGGGAAGTGTTTTTAATAGGAAAGTGAACACAAGAACAAGGGGACACAATCTGAAGTTAGTTGGGGGAAAGATCAAAAGCAACGTGAGAAAATATTATTTTACTGAAAGAGTAGTAGATCCTTGGAATAAACTTCCAGCAGACGTGGTTGGTAAATCCACAGTAACTGAATCTAAACATGCCTGGGATAAACATATATCCATCCTAAGATAAAATACAAAAAATAGTAAAAGGGCAGACTAGATGGACCATGAGGTCTTCTATGTTTCTATGTTTCTAGCATGTAACAATCCAATATTGAAACAACTAAAAAAACTCTTATTATAAAACCAAGCATACATACAAACATACCAGGCATAAATTGTAAATTTATTACAAGAAACATTCACACAACATAAAACAATGTGCTCAGTGATCAATGTGCCCACCACCAAACAGCATTCATACCTTTCCACCAAAATGGGGGCGTATTTTCTATATACCATTTTAACTCAAGAGCAATATATCTTTTTACATATTACAAAGCGATTTCAATTTATTCTTTATAGCTTGGTCTCGAGTTCTACTGACCACATATCCTCTTACCTTGTCCTATCAGTTCCCGCAACTCAGTTTCATTGGCCCAATTCATCCTCTTATCCATGATCTCAAACTGAATATGATCCACCATGTACCAATACCAATGTTGTATCTTAATACGGATTGATTATTAAAGACCTTGAAGGCAGCAGTATTTAAACTAACGCTCACCACCTGTTCCAGTTCTTCAAAGCTAAGAGGAAACCTTGTTTTACCAGATTTTGCTGGCTGGGGAGCAGTTTGTGTGGTTGTTTACATCTTTTGCACAACAATATCATCATACCTCGGAGAGGGGTGGCATACGAATCCAATTAATAAATAAATAATACAAATGTAAAAGAGTGAGGATGCTGTCCAATTCAGTGGGACTTTCTCCAATAGAGACTCTCTCTTTCCTCTGGTTAGTTTATTAAAACAAATGTGCACCATATATATCAGTTCTTAGCCACTCTCATCTCATCCTTCTTGCAATGTTGTCACATACAATTGCATTGGCTCCTTGCATATGGAGTGGGAAGCCCTCTTTTGCATGCATTGAACACACACATCAAGCCTGGCTGTCAAACGCTTCCACAGAGACATCAAGTAGTGGTGACCTTTCTAATGAAAGCTAGCTGAGACAGGATTGTATATATGTATATCCGTGGTATGTTTAGACAAAGTAGTGGCTATGCATTTTGCTCCGTACCTTGGCTTCTATATATGTTTGTTCCTTTCCTTCTTTCTTTTTTCCCCTTCATATTCTGAACAAAAAGGACTGCTGGTTTCAAAGACTGCTACAGTGGTACCTCGTGATACGAAGCCCTCGTGATACGAACATTTCGAGATACAAACCCGGGGTTCGGAAATTTTTTCGCTCTTCTTACAAACTTTTTTCGACTTACGAACCCACCACAGATCGCAAAATGGCGCTCCGCTGGGCGCCGCCGCCCGACTCACCTTCTGAAACAGCTGGGGGGCTTCTCGGTGTTCTCCCAAATGCTGAACCTGGAAGTTCAGCAAAAATTCGGGTTCGGGTTCTGGAGGCCGCCGAGAAGTGCCCGGCTGTTTCAGAAGGTTAAAGCCGGGCGGCGGCGCCCGGCGGAGCACTGTTTTTGTAATCGGCTGCAGCGTTTTCAGCCGATCTGGAGGCTGAAACGGAGGTGGGGAATCCCAATAGGGAATTCCATGGGCGGAGCTTTGACGTCACGAAGATGTCCTTCCTGGTCGGCCGAAACACGCCATTTTGCTATTTCCCCCCCTTGCACACATTAATCGCTTTTACATTGTTTCCTATGGGAAACATTGTTTCGTCTTACGAACTTTTCGCCTTATGAACCTCCTTCCGGAACCAATTAAGTTCGTAAGACAAGGTATTACTGTATATCAAAATTGACCAGCCCTCTCTCAACAGAGGGGGAAAGTTACAACACCACTTATCTCCTGTTTACAAAACAGTCACAGTCCTTTTAGCAGTTCCAAGAAGGCTTGGCACCCATTTGCCCCTCAGGTGACCCTGAGGGTATAGATAAACCAGGTGGCCTCAATGGCTCAGAAAGCATGCTAATAACTGCAAGGCATAGAAATCCTTCCAACTTCCATCATTCAGTTAGAACTGAAGAAACTTCTCGGGTGAGAAGCGAAATATCTTCAAGCGAAGCAAAGAAAATCCAGTTGCCTTTTGAAAAAGCAACTTTGGGGCAATAACTTTATTAGATTTCAAAATCAAATATTAAAATACAAATTAACTTAAGGAGAAGAGAATAACAAAACCAAAGTGAGCAAAAAATGATACTTCAAACAAGTATAAATTTCTTTTAATACAGAAATAGTAACAGTTTCTCTCACTTTAAACAATAACACCAATCTTTAAAATATATTTTAAAAATGGTCAACATGCTTACTTACTTATTTACTTACTTACTTACTTACTTACTTACTTACTTACTTACTTACTTACTTTTATGCTGGCATGTCTCAACCGCCCGTAATAGCAGGGTAATTAGTCCAGGAAGACACACACCACACGATAAAAGGAAAACCCAAAAGTTTTTATAAACAGAAAAACAGAAACAGCTCCCTTTTTAAATGTCAAAGGGATTTTCTGGTACACACAAGACACAGGTTACATGCAGTCCAATTGCTCGCCAAATAACTGGGAAATTGAGTCCAATTCTAAAGTCCAGAGACTCCACACACACAATCCTGAACAGCAAAAACCACGATCTTGACGAAACAATGAATCAGATAAACTGCCATGAGGCTAAAACACCAGGTTGTGCTTTTCTCTGTAGCACTAATTACAACAGCCCCACCCAACCACAGGTGGCCTCATTTTCTCTTGTAATAATCTTTCAGTTGTTGTCTCCTATGCATCACTCTACGCATGCGTGGATGTATCATTAATTCTTGTTCAGAATCCAGGGATGATACAGATGACTGATCTCCTCCTGGGCTATCTGCCAAACTCCCCTCTTCCTGGTCACTCATGCTTCCTTGGTCAGAGGAGACTTCGTCGGCAGATTCTACTGGAAGCAAAACAGGCCACGGCATGTGAATGTCTCCCCCACATCCACATCCACATTCCTTGGGGCAGGAGCTGGGCCAGAGCTAACCACAACACTTACTTACCTTCCTACCTACCTACCTACTTATTTGATTTCTGTGCTGCCCAATCCCGTGGGACTCGATGTTCTTCTGCCTCTCTCTCTTTTTGCAATAATTTTTATTAATTTTCTTATTTTCACATCTTAACATCTTCAGAACTGGAGGTCAAATATCTGAGGATCACAATTCACCTGGAGGCAAATTCTTATTATTTATTCATTTATTAAATTTCTAGGCCTCCCATCTGACTAGTCTTCTTGTCCTCTTTGCAGATACTCATATATCAAAATTTTTCTAAGCCTATTACTCCTTGGCTTTAGTCACATGATGCACTTGCTACGGACCAGTATTAAACCAACAGTGCATGAGTTGTCGGGCTTTTGTTCTTGTTCTCTAAGAAATAATAATAATAATAATAATAATAATAATAATAATAATAATAATAATAATTTATTACATTTATTACATTTATATGCCGCCCCTCTCCAAGGACTCGGGGCGGCTCACAACAATAATAAAATACAATAAACAGTGGTACAAATCTAATATTAGTAAAACTGAAGTTAAAATCCCTTAATATTAAAATTACTATACAATCATACCATTCTCAAATGCTGTAATCAGCAAAGGGGGAGGGAATCAGTCCCCCCATGCCTGGCGACATAAGTGGGTCTTTAACATCTTGCGGAAGATGGGGAGGGTGGTGGCAATTCGAATCTCCGGGGGGAGTTGATTCCAGAGGGCCAGGGCCGCCACAGAGAAGGCTCTTCCCCTGGGTCCCGCCAGACGGCATTGTTTAGTCGACGGGACCCGGAGAAGGCCAACTCTGTGGGACCTAATCGTCCGCTGGGACTCGTGCGGCAGAAGGCGGTCCCATAACTCTCAATTATTCATCCAACTTTCTTAGTTTCACTTCTCTTACTTGTTCATCCTAACTTCATCATACTCAATTCACTGTAAATGATGGCTGGACCTAATGGGCTCTCCAGATGCTATATTTACTTTCCGAACTCAGGAAAAAAAAAATTCTCCAATCTGAATCACTTGTTTCTGATCAAGGGGCAAAATTAAAGCTGTCAAACTAGAGTAACCATTTAGCCATCTCTGAAATGTATTTGTAAACCAAATTATTGTAGTTCAGAGATTTCTAATAGAGTCTAAGCCTCAATTACTCTTCTCTTAATCACCATGGTAGTCTATTGGCTGTCTCACATTATGTTATAAACCATGGACAAATCCCAGTGCCTGACGAAATTCAAAGTCAAACAAATTATGATTTTGCTTGAAGTATATGCCTCGACATTGTTTCACAACTGCCCTTGAATATGCGAACCTATCATATAGACATTATTAGTTATTAAAACTGTGCCTAGATAAATTGCATTCAAAGTTGCCTAGGTAATGCTAGTAAAACATCATCAGAAGTTTCTGTGATGTTTTTATTTCTTTCCCTTTTCTCTCTAAGCAGCTCTATTTCATCTCACCAATATCTCTCCTATTATATAGCCATCTCTGGCTTTTCATAGTGGCTCCATTCCATTTTTGGTAAATCCTGAATTCAACACTTTGCTATTTAGGACTGATAGAAATATATTAGGACAAGAATGGATTATTTTTTGACCCTTTAAATGGTGTGTCATGTGATGGGGAGACAGACATAAATTACATTTGGTTTCATTTGCATTAAATTGAATGAAAATTGAATATGGTTCATATGATTGTCTTAAGACTTCTTCTGCCGTACACCTCCCAGTGATTGATTAGAGTCCACAAGATTGGCCTTCTCAGGGACCCATTGGCTATACCGTGTCGGCTAGTGGGACCATGTGGGAGGGCCTTCTCTGTGGTGGCTCCGGTTCTCTGGAACCAACTTCCTCCAGAGATCAACACTGCCTCCACCCTCCTGCCTTTCCAGGAGGCAGTGAAAACTTGGCTTCGCCAGCAAGTCTGAGGCCGGTGAGCCATACCATCTAGCCTCGGCTAAGAGGATAATAATGATTTTTTAAGGGGTTAAAGTTAGGGTTGTTGTACACTGCCCATAGTCTGGAAGGAGTTGGGCGGCTTATAAATCAAATAAATAGATACATCATACGTACATACATACATACATACATTATATTTAAAGATTTCCCTTTTTGTCACACTGAAAATTATTTTTCAGTACAAACTTTGGAATTCTCAAGTCTCACACAATATACGTCTGTAATAAGAAATGAGACTAGCAACTAAACTATTGGATTATTGAATATTTATTTATTGAATTTATATTGCTGCCTATTCAACCATGGTGACTCAAGGTGGCTTATGGAATGTAAAACCACATTTAAAACAATAAAACTAATAAATAGAATCAAATAAATTAATATAGCATAATATAATAAAATCACAAACCTCACCCCCCACCCTGTCAATAGCAGGTCACATGAGCTATACACGATAAGGTGTATATTTGAATACCTGTCACTTGGAACTCAAGTAACTGAACTGTTTATTTTCTCAGTTTAATGGTTATCCATTTTATGAAGCACAGTGTAAAGTAATACCAGTTCTTATAGACATATGATTCGTGGGTCCAAGGTTATGGTGATTTTGTGTTAAAGCTTCATTGACTGGTTCACCTCTAAATTCAGGCATTACAAGTGAACAGAAATTTGGGGGAAAGGCATTTAAAGAAGGGGTACATAACTTAAAATCGAATTATTATACTGTGGGACGAAACACACGCCTGGAACACACAGATAATGGGTTACAACCTCTTCAAGAAGAACAGGTCAAACAAGAAAGGAGGAGGTGTTGCACTATACATCAAAGACCACTACACTGCCACAGAACTACATCCAACCAAAGATGATAACCCCCTAGAAATCATATGGGTCAACATAAAAGAAAAAAAGAGCAACACCACAATTGGAGTATACTACAGACCACCCAATCAAACAGACACAATGGACGACCTCTTCACATGCCAACTAACAGACATATGCAACAAACACAGCACAACAATAATGGGGGACTTCAACTACCCAGACATCAACTGGAAAACTAACTCAGCACCAAGCGGAAAGTCTGCCAAATTTCTTTCCAGTCTAGCTGACAACTTTCTCACCCAAAAAGTTGAAACAGGGACCAGAGGGAATGCTATATTAGACCTAATACTAACAAACAGGGAAGAAACAATAGAGGGAACAGAAGAAGAAGGGAAACTGGGAGAGAGCGACCACGTCATCCTCAAATTCAACATAGTGCAATCACTAGCTACTATACCCAACACCACTACAGTCCCAGACTTCAGAAAAGCGGACTTTAACAAGCTCAGAGCGAACCTTGAACAATGCCCCTGGAACGAACTCTTAGAAGGAAAAACCACTCAGGAAGCCTGGGTGATCCTAAAAAACAGCATCATAGACGCCCAAAACAATGCAATCCCCATGAAAAGGAAAAACGGGAAAACCAAAACTAAACCTGCATGGCTAAACAAAGCCCTCGCAGATGACATAAAAGGAAAAAAAGCTAAGCACAAACAATGGAAAGAAGGACTCATAACCAAAGCGGAATATCAGCAAACAGCCAGTTCCTGCAAACAAAAAATAAAAACAGCAAAGGCACAATATGAACAACACCTTGCAGCGGAAGTCAAAGACAACAAAAAAAGATTCTTCCAACACATCAACAATAAGAAGAAAATCAAAGAAACAATCGTCACACTAAAAAACGAAGAGGGTAGAGAAATCACAGACAGCAATGACCAAGCACAGCTACTCAACGCCTACTTTGCATCAGTCTTCACACAAAAGGGAACCTCCCTCCAACCAATCTGCAATTTAACTGCAACAAACTGCCCCAGAACCAAACTCAACATAGACAAAAGCACAGTGAGGGACTACCTGAGGGAACTCAACGAATACAAATCACCAGGGCCAGGCGGACTTCACCCCAAAGTCCTAAAAGAATTGGCAGACACCATAGCGGAACCACTCCTCCTCATCTACCAAATATCCTGGATCACTGGAGACCTACCGGAAGACTGGAAGCGAGCTGACGTAGTCCCCATCCACAAAAAAGGCAAAAAGACCGACCAAGGTAACTACAGACCAATCAGTCTGACCTCTATACCTGGAAAAATACTGGAGAAAATAATCAAAAAACAACTTACCCACTTCCTAGAAACAAACAAGATCATACCCAATAGCCAGCACGGATTCATCAGAAACAAATCATGCCAAACCAATCTCATATCATTTTTCAACACCATAACCAAGTCAGTTGACCAACGCAACTCAGTGGACCTCATATACTTGGACTTCAGTAAGGCTTTCGATAAAGTCGACCACAATCTCCTAATCCTCAAACTAGAAAAAAATGGAGTAGATTACTACACATGTAGATGGATAAACAGTTGGCTGACCAACCGCACCCAACGAGTTGTCCTCAACGGCACCAAATCCACATGGAAAAAAGTAGACAGTGGAGTACCACAGGGCTCTGTCCTGGGTCCTGTACTCTTTAACATCTTCATCAACGACCTGGACGAGGGAATAAAAGGGGAACTAATAAAATTTGCAGATGACACCAAGCTGGCGGGGGTAGCTAACACCCTTGAGGACAGGCTCAGAGTACAAGAAGACCTAGACAGACTATCACAGTGGGCCCATACCAACAAAATGAGGTTCAACACCGACAAATGCAGAGTCCTCCACCTCGGCAAAAAGAACCCTAGACATACATACAGCCTGGGAGATACCCCACTCAGCAGTAGTGACTGCGAAAGAGATCTTGGAGTCTTGGTGGACAATCAACTAAACATGAGTCAGCAATGTGCAGCAGAAGCCAAAAAAGCCAACTCAATCCTAAGCTGCATCAACAGAGGAATACGCTCCAAGACCAGGGAAGTACTAATACCACTCTACTACGCCCTGGTCAGACCCCACCTGGAGTACTGCATCCAATTTTGGTCACCTCACTACAAAAAAGACATCGAAACTCTGGAGAAGGTGCAAAAAAGAGCAACCAAAATGATTAGGGGACTCGAAACCAAGACTTACGGAGAGAGATTGAGAGAACTGGGCATGGACAGCCTAGAAAAAAGAAGGTCTAGAGGGGACATGATAGCAGTTTACAGATACTTGAGGGGTTGCCACGGTGAGGAGGTTGTCTCTTTATTCCCCAGGGCACCAGAGGGCCGGACGAGGAACAATGGTTGGAAGCTGACCAAGGAGAGATTCAACCTGGAAATAAGGAAGAACTTCCTGACGGTCAGAGCGATCAACCAATGGAACTGCCTGCCAGGGGAGGTGGTGAACTCCCCAACTCTGGACACCTTCAAGAGGAGATTGGACTTCCATTTGGCTGGGGTGCTGTAGGGTTTCCTCCTCAGGCAGGGGGTTGGACTCGATGACCTAACGGTCCCTTTCAACTCTATTAATAAACATAAACATAAACAAACATAAACTGTCTTGGTTACTTGTGAATGGCATATGCCTACTTGAATTTGAATGTTATTTTGAGAGGAGCGCAGAACTGGTGATTGAGAGAGGATTAGCCTCCGATTGCCATTGGATATTCCAAAGAAAAAGGGCTGTTTTGGCACTTGTGCTTCTGTTCACAATCAAAACATGTTTTTGGAATGATTTATTTTGAGAGCTCATTAGCTCAATGGCTAAGGAGCTGCGCTGCGTTTGTTATTAGTCTTATTATCTGATTGCCTCAGAAGGGCAGAAAAGAATAAACAGCATTTACATTTGTACATTTGGAAAATGCTTCCAATATATTATTTCAGCAATCATGCCAATAAGGGGAAAGTAGGTTTCTTTTGTTTATTCTTACCTATGTGATCTGTCATGTTATAAAAGGAAATGAAAGCAATAAGAAGAGTAGCAATTAAAACAAGGACCAAAAATAATAATAAAGTGCCAGGAGTGAATACTAGACAAACACACCTTTTCCCCATTCTACCTTGCCACAAATAACAAATGTAGTGAGGTGAAGAAGGGAATGCATTTTGTTGTGACCCCATTGACAGTCTGAACCAGGGTTTCCCCAATTTTGGCAATTTTAGGTTAGGTGAACTTATTATTATTATTATTATTATTATTATTATTGTTGTTGTTGTTGTTGTTATTATTATTATTATTATTATTATTATTATTATTATTATTATTTATTAGAATTGTATGCCGCCCCTCTCCGTAGACTCGGGGCGGCTCACAGCATACAATAAGACAACTCATAACAAATCTAATAAATTTAAAAAACATTTTAAAACCCCATTTTTAAACCAGACACACCATACATAAATTATATAGGCCCGTGGGAGGGAGGGGGAATGCCTCAATTCCCCCATGCCTGACGGCAGAGGTGAGTTTTAAGGAGTTTACGGAAGGCAAGGAGGGTGGGGGCAGCTCTAATCTCCCGGGGGGGAAGCTGGTTCCAGAGAGTCGGGGCCGCCACAGAGAAGGCTCTTCCCTTGGGACCCGCCAGACATAGAAACATAGAAACATAGAAGTCTGACGGCAGAAAAAGACCTCATGGTCCATCTAGTCTGCCCTTATACTATTTTCTGTATTTTATCTTAGGATGGATATATGTTTATCCCAGTCATGTTTAAATTCAGTTACTGTGGATTTATCTACCACATCTGCTGGAAGTTTGTTCCAAGGATCTACTACTCTTTCAGTAAAATAATATTTTCTCATGTTGCTTTTGATCTTTCCCCCAACTAACTTCAGATTGTGTCCCCTTGTTCTTGTGTTCACTTTCCTATTAAAAACACTTCCCTCCTGGACCTTATTTAACCCTTTAATATATTTAAATGTTTCGATCATGTCCCCCCTTTTCCTTCTGTCCTCCAGACTATACAGATTGAGTTCATTAAGTCTTTCCTGATACGTTTTATGCTTAAGACCTTCCACCATTCTTGTAGCCCGTCTTTGGACCCGTTCAATTTTGTCAATATCTTTTTGTAGGTGAGGTCTCCAGAACTGAACACAGTATTCCAAATGTGGTCTCACCAGCATTCTATATAGTGGGATCATAATCTCCCTCTTCCTGCTTGTTATACCTCTAGCTATGCAGCCAAGCATCCTACTTGCTTTCCCTACCGCCTGACTGCACTGTTCACCCATTTTGAGACTGTCAGAAATCACTACTCCTAAATCCTTTTCTTTTGAAGTATTTGCCAACACTGAACTGCCAATACAATACTCAGATTGAGGATTCCTTTTCCCCAAGTGCATTATTTTACATTTGGAAACATTAAACTGCAGTTTCCATTGCTTAGACCATTTATCTAGTAAAGCTAAATCATTTACCATATTACAGATGCCTCCAGGAATATCAACCCTATTGCACACTTTAGAGTCATCGGCAAATAGGCAAACCTTCCCTACCAAACCTTCCCCTATGTCACTCACAAATATATTAAAAAGAATAGGACCCAGAACAGATCCTTGTGGCACACCACTTGTAACCTGACTCTGCTCAGAATACTCGCCATTAACAATAACTCTCTGATGTCTACGCTTCAGACGACATTGTTTAGTCGACGGGACCCGGAGAAGGCCAACTCTGTGGGACCGAACCGGAGAATTCTGGGTATTGAAGTCCTCCTGTCAAGGCTGAGAAACACTGGTGTGAAAGGAGCATTATTAGCTGGCTGTGTGCTGGCACAAAAAATGGAAAGTTTAACAAATCAACTATCCCATGTTTCCAGATTCTGTAATACGTATTTATTTATTAAACAAATGTATATAACTGTCCAAATCACATGTAAATGACTCCATTTTTTTTAAAAAAAATCCATATAAGAAAAACTACCTCACACCCCTCATGAGAGCAACTACACAAATCAACCACTTGATTGACTCTGTCTCTGTTTGTCAGGCCTGCTGACAAAACCACACTTTCAGGGCCTTTCAGAAGAGCAAGAGGGTGGTAGCCAGCTGAATGAACCTCATGGAGAATCATATTCCATAAAGAAGGGGCCAGCACTGAGAAGGCCCTTTTTCCATCGTCCTTTTATTTTGAACTTTTTTTCCCCTGTTCTCTTTAACTCCCCAGGTTAATAGGGGTGATTTATAGCAGATGCCATGAGAGAATACCTCTGCTAGGTTGAGGAGCTGCTGTGAACATGCAACGGATGCGTTGAATTGCAAACCCCTACCTCCAATTCTCATCCAGGAAGTCTTAGGAAGATTGCATCAGTTCTGAATAAAATCATTTAGATAAACTTGGTAATTTTAAGACCTGTGGACTTCAACCGGCTGGAGAATTCTGGGAGTTGAAGTCCACAAGTCTTAAATTTGCCAAGTTTGGGGGGCCCTGATTTAGAATATTCATCTTTTTTAAAAAAAAATAATTTTTATTACAATACAAAGATTAAAAAAAGAGCAGATATATAGGGTTTTACATATTATATCATTTCAGAGTATAATTAATATTTGTATGTTTGTTGTGCTTAAATTCTAAGATACTTTATACAGAGCTGCCCCTAGTTCCCCCTCCTTCCACCTTATCCAAAGTACATTAAAAAAGAACCCCCCATTTAATTCTGGATCCTAATTTTGGGGTGAAAATTTTTGGTTTTGTTGTTTGGAGGCCAGACAACATATCGTGGACCTGCAGATGTGTATTAGCAATGCTCCATAAATTCTTGTAATTGTTACTTAACCTTTGGAGTTGCGAGAATCATTCTTTTCTGAGGTATAGATACAGTATAAAGTACAATTTTCATCTCTTTGGCAACACCATCATTGAGGACAAAGAAGCTACAGGGATAGCTGGTTTCCTATCACGAAATATTCACTGCTTTTCCTTCTCAGGTTAAATAAAATACCTGGTTTTGTATTTGGCCTTTCTCTCTTTTTTAAAACTGGGCACATAGTAGTGACCTCTGTGAGTTTCTCTTCATCTTCTCTCAGCAAGTATTCAAAACTCTTTGTATTGCTGGTGGCTGTTTTTATAATAAAGGAGATTTCATCCTGGTAAAATGCTAGCCCCTGATGTAGAGTTTTTCCAATCCAGCTGTTGGTTGTATTGAGAAATGGTACATGCTGCTGCTTAAATAAGTAGATGGTGTGCAGGAAGAAAAAGAAGGTTGTATTATTTTCTCAGAGGAAAGAAAGCAATCCCTGGATGTTGAAATTGCTTTGAATAAATGTTCAGTTTTCTCTCCCAACTTTACTGCAAGAGCATTCTTTAAACCAGGGGTCACCAACCTTTTGGATCTCAGGGACAATTAAATTCATAATTTTAAATCCTGCGGACCACTAATACGATTTAAAAAATATATATAAGTAGCATTTAATGCCATATAAAAAATGAAAACAAAATTCTGCAGACCACCCAAATTTTCTCATGGACCCCCTGTGGTCCATGACCACCAGTTGGCAATCACTATTCTAAAATCACATATTCCTGGGATACAATCAATGGCATTGTTGCCCAGTATTCAAGGATTCAAGCTTATGAAGTTGTGAATGGAGACCAACTAAGTGCTTCTCCTCGTCCTATCACTATCTTATGATGATATTTATATAAAGATTCTCATTCATAATAAGCCCTACATGGCATTGGACCAGAGTACCTCCAGAACCGCCTGCTACCGCATGAATCCCAGCAACCGATAAGGTCCCACAGAGTTGGCCTTCTCCGGGTCCCGTCGACTAAACAATGTCGTTTGGCGGGCCCCAGGGGAAGAGCCTTCTCTGTGGCGGCCCTGGCCCTCTGGAATCAACTCCCCCCGGAGTTTAGAACTGCCCCCACCCTCCTTGTCTTTCGCAAACTACTCAAGACCCACCTTTATCGCCAGGCATGGGGGAGTTGAGACACCTTCCCCCAGGCTTTTATATTTTATGTTTGGTATGTATGTGTTGTTTGGTTTTTTTAAATATGATAGGGTTTTATATGCTTTCTTTTTTAATATTAGATTTGTTTCGCTATAACATTGTTTTTATTATTGCTGTGAGCCGTCCTGAGTCTTCGGAGAGGGGCGGCGTACAAATCTAAATAAATTATTATTGTTATTGTTGTTGTTGTTGTTGTTGTCGTTGTTGTTATTATTATTATTATTATTATTATTATTATTATTATTATTATTATCTTATACTCCGAAATATACAATCATCAATCAGAGCTTCACCATCCAACTATTCTGAATACACATTTCAGCCGTGGATATAAAGAGAGAAAGGAAGGCCAAGTTTTTTAGCCCAGTGTCCTTGTGATGTGATGTGATGTGAAATTAAGAAATACTGTGATTCATTTCACATTTCTTTGAGAGCTGTCAGTCCTCAAATTATTTTGGGCTTCTCTAAATTATATTAACAAACACAGTATAAAAGCCATTTTACCATCAGCTGGAAAATATTTGTAACCTTCTCTTTGACATTGCCACCTTAAATGTTCTTCCTAATGCTACAACTAGTGAATTAAGATACCCACTAGACCAGGGGTAGATAAAGTTGGCTCTTCTATGACTTGTGGATTTCAACTCCCAGAATTCCTGTGCCAATCATGCTAGCTCAGGAATTCTGTGAGTTGAAGTCCACATGTCATAGAAAAGCCAACTTTGCCCCTGAACTAGGAAGATCAATCCACTATATACTCTACCTAACGTAATCTGTTAAGGCCCCTTTTCACTGTCTTATTATTTTTTTGAATATTTTGAATTATTTTTGAAATAAGTGCTTCGCTTTATTGCGATGCACTCAAAAGTCCAATTGTGCTTATTATCAGGGGATGTCTTATTTGGGGGGAAACAGTATTACTACACAGAAAGTGTAATGGAAGCTTGGTGGAAGTGGATCAGTCATCACTAGCTGTATTTAAGCCTGATTGGGAAAAACACATGTCGGTCATCTGATATATTTTTTTAAAAAAGTAAAATGAAATGGAAAATAATAACATAAAAATAAATGAATGGAATAAATATTAATAATTCAAATAAATTAAAAAGATAACACAAAGAGACAAACAATGGCCAGATTTGATGGACCAATGGGGTTTTTTCACCCTGCTGTCAGTTTGTGTGTTTGTGTGTAATAAACACACTGGAATGAAAAATGAATGAAAAAGGTAGGTATAGAAGCCTCAGGCTCCTAAACCTTTGTAGATCTCATAAGAAGTTAAAGCAGCTAAGAAATTCTGCTTTTAATGCTTCTGTGTTTCCTTTTGGGGCATTTACATTTGAAGTGTTGCTATAGCAATAATTTAAGTTTACCACCAACAGGAAATGTTTGTTTTGTTTGTTTTCACCAAAGGTCACAGCAATATTTTTCAAATGAGATTGTGGCGTATTAGAAAGCTCACTTCCCACGAGTGACCCTTCCTTTATCCTTCCCTCTGCAATTTCTTGGTTCTTAAGTAACAAGCCAGGCGCTCTGTATGCCTTACATGATTACTTGTCAATTCAATTGAGTTTCATATGCAGGTTTGTTCAAAATAGATTAAGAGGAGAGTAGGTGATAAATATGCCAGCCAGTAAGTGTCTTTGGAAAAAAAAATTGTCAGGGACTCTGTACAAAAAGATAAAACAATATTCTGTCTGTTGTGGTTAGCTCTGGCCCAGCTCCTGACCCAAGGAATGTGAAGGTGGATGTGGGGGAGACATCCACATGCTGCAGGCCTGTTTTCCTCCTAGTGGAATCTGCCAACGAAGTCTCCTCTGACCAAGGAGATGTGAGTGACAGGGAGGAGGGGAGTTTGGCAGACAGCCCAGGAGGAGATCTATCATCTGCATTATCCCTGGATTCTGAACAAGAATTAATGACACATCTACGCATGCGTAGAGTGATGCATAGGAGACAACAACTGAAGGATTATTACAAGAGAAAATGAGGCCACCTGTGGTTGGGTGGGGCTGCTGTAATTAGTGCTACAGATAAAAGCGCAGCCTGGTGTTTTAGCCTCATGGCAGTTTATCTGATTCATTGTTTCGTCAAGATCGTGGTTTTTGTGCTGTTCAAGATTGTGTGTGGACTCTCTGGACTTTAAAATTGGACTCAATTTCCCAGTTATTGGGTGAGCAATTGGATTGCATTTAACCTGTGCCTTGTGTGTACCAGAAAATCCCTTTGACATTTAAAAAGGGAGCTGTTTCTGTTTTTCTGTTTATAAAAGCTTTTGGGTTTTTCTTTTATCGTGTGGTGTGTGCCTTCCTGGACTAATTACCCTGTAATTACGGGCGGTTGAAACATGCCGGCAGAACACTGTCAAGTTTGTTTTTTTTAACTAGCAGTGAGTTGCGAAAATAGTGCAAAAGGAGAGGGCATCTTTAAATGTGAATTCAGTCACAGTCTTCAGATGATTAAGCAAGGACCACAGAATTACCATATTTTTCAGAGTATAATGTGCACCGGAGTATAAGATGCACCTTAGTTTTTGGGGAGGAAAATGGGGGGGGGATCTGCTTACCTGGTATTAATCTGATTAGTGTCCTTAGCTGGCTCATTATTTTATCCCCTGGTTAGGGCTTTAAAAAAACTTTATTCGCAGAGAGTAACAATGAAAGAGCTTCCAAGCCGGGTAAGGGCTGGGAACATCATTAGCACCTGGAAAGAAACATGCTGAGCAAGTAGAGCAATGGAAAAAACCCTGCAAAGACTTAGGGCTTAGAAAACATTCTTCGCAGAGAGTAACAGTGAAAGAGCTTGCAAGCCAGTAAGAGCTGGGAACATCATTAGCACATGGAAAGAAACATTCTGAGCAAGTAGAGCAATAGAAAAAACCCTGCAAAGACTTAGGGCTTAGAAAACATTCTTCGCAGAGAGTAACAGTGAAAGAGCTTGCAAGCCAGTAAGAGCTGGGAACATCATTAGCACCTGGAAAGAAACATTCTGAGCAAGTAGAGCAATAGCTGGTAAGAGCTGAGAACATTGTTAGCACCTGGTTAGGGTTGGAAAGAAACTTATTCGGAGCAAGTTAGAGCAATGAAAAAAATCTGCAAAGACTTAGAGCTTGGAAAACATTCTTCGCAGAGAGTAACAGTGAAAGAGCTTGCAAGCCAGTAAGAGCTGGGAACATCATTAGCACCTGGAAAGAAACATTCTGAGCAAGTAGAGCAATAGAAAAAACCCTGCAAAGACTTAGGGCTTAGAAAACATTCTTCGCAGAGAGTAACAGTGAAAGAGCTTGCAAGCCAGTAAGAGCTGGGAACATCATTAGCACCTGGAAAGAAACATTCTGAGCAAGTAGAGCAATAGCTGGTAAGAGCTGAGAACATTGTTAGCACCTGGTTAGGGTTGGAAAGAAACTTATTCGGATCAAGTTAGAGCAATGAAAAAAATCTGCAAAGACTTAGAGCTTGGAAAACATTCTTCACAGAGAGTAACAGTGAAAGAGCCTGCAAGGTAAGAGCTGGGAAGATCGTTAGAAGCTTGCTAGGGCTGGGGGGAAAAGCTATAAGGCACACACAAATTATCAGCCTCTTTTAGGGAGGAAAAAGATGCGTCTTATACTCTGAAAAATACAGTAGTTACATTCCAAACATTGCATACTTGGATGAGGTGGAAAATGGTGCAGTTATATAACTATGGTCAACGGTTTTTTTTAAAAAAGCCAGTGCAGTATAGCGTAGTGGTTAAAGCATTGGATTAAGATCTGGAGATCCAAGCACAACATCTACAAAAGATCACAATATTCTGAACTACGTGCTGTGTGACAGGAGATATGCCACTGTGAACTCTCAAAGACGTATAGTAATCCCTCGCTATTTCGCGGTTCATCTTTCGCGGATTGGCTACTTCATGAGTTTTCAAAGGGGGCTTAAATCCATTAAATCCATTGAAAATTTTAAATCCATTAAAAATTCATAAAATTCTTCTACAGTGCTACTGTACTCTATTAAAGAAATTGGTAGGATATCACATGTAGTTCCAGCTGAAAAACATTATAGAATGATTGTTTAATGCAAAGGATGGGTTTTAAAAGTTCAAAATATATGTTTTTAATATTAGATTTGTTCCACTACTATATTATTTTTATTACTGTTGTGAGCCGCCCTGAGTCTTCGGAGAGGGGCGGCATACAAATCTAATTAATAATAATAATAATAATAATAATAATAATAATAATAATAATAATAATAATAATTGTTAAATACATAAAAAATATATTTCCTCTACTTCACAGAAATTCATTTTTCACAGGTGGTCTTGTAATGCACCCCCCATGAAAAATGAGAGATCACTGTAATGGGATGGATATGCAGTAAACATAAGGCAATAAGCGAAATAAATAACCCCAAAGATACAACTTCAGTGTTCATAAAGTAATAAGTTAATTCTAATTCTGTGAAGTGAAGCCCTAGATTTCGACTTTGAAGTCCTGCCTCGAAGGCCTCATTTAGGAATAGTAGCCTGCTGGTTAATTTTTCAGCAGCAGCATTTCGAGGCTGACTCTACGTTTGTTTGATCAGGAACTTAACAGCATGGCAGGCACATTCAATATTTATATTGGATATATTTATTCCATATGCCCCAAATGCCGAATTTAAAGGATCTGATGCTATTTACTGCAGCTTAATGGCAGTTGTATCCTTGCTATAATGAAATGATGGTTTCTCAGTTTAAAGTCTGAGAGCATCCGAGGGTGGTTTGCATAGTTTTATTGATTGTTGTACATTGCCATGAGAAAATGATTGAAACAATATTTTAAAATATATAAACAAACGATGGTGATGGTTCTAGACCCACACAGAGGATAGGCTAAAAGAGCATTGCTTCCCTTAAAGGGATAGTGGTCAATGCTTTTTTATCCATTTTGAAATAAGAATCTATCAAAATTTTTCAAATTTCTTCACAAATAGTATGGAAGACCTTCTAAAACAGGGTTGTCAAACTCAAGGCCCATGGGCCACATCCGGCCCACATGGTGCTTAAATCTGGTCAGCGGAGCTGGCCTAAAAATAGCAAAGGACCAGCCCACAGTGCCTCTGGCTGCCAAAACAGGGAGCCGGGCCCCCCCCGCAGCCCACTTTTAACCCAGACGGCCTCTTGCACACTCCACCATCCAAATGAGGCACCGGGGCCACATGCTTTTTGGCTGGCAAAATGCAGGAGGCCATCCAGGCTAAAAACGTGTGCTCCACCCAATTTTGGCCATCAGAATGCTGCAGGAGGCGTTCGTCCAATTTATCCACCCCTTCCCTGGCCAGGTCATGGAAGAGAACTACAATGCTGTATCTGGCCCTCGGTGAAATCCAGTTTGACTAATTCAATCTTACTTATACAGTATATAATAGTTCCCCAAGTTATTATTCTGCTTGAATAATGTGAGTTTATGTATGTGTATACAGTATAGATAGATGGAATCCGGCCATCAGCAAATATTAAATTTGAGTGTTGTTTGTTTGCTTGTTTGTTTAAAAATGGGCTTATTTTACAAATGGAGAAGCATTTCAGCAAGATTCCCGGGAACAATTATCTCATCCCCTAGTGATTCGGCTTCCAACAACTAAAGTCAGTGGGGATAATCGATAGCATGATTCACTTAACAATTATATGGTCGTAGAATTGCATGCGATTCGCTTAACCACCTTGCTTAGCAATATTTATTCATTTTATTTATTTATTTGTTTTATCAAGTATGTATTGGTAGTATACAAAGATATAGCAATATTTATATACGTGATACTAGTAAGAGGAAAACATTAGGACAGGGGACAGAAGGCACACTGGTGCACTTATGTACACCCCTTATCGACCTCTTAGGAACCGGGAGACGTTAACAGTGGATAGAATAATAGAAATTCTTGTCCCAGTAGTGGACATAAATCAAGGACTACCTTGATTTAGGCTTCTATTTGCCAGGTTTTTCTATCAAAGTGCTTCAGTATTTGGAATCTCCCTATGGAGGGGTAGCTCTCAAAGGGATGTGAATATTCGAGAGCATTGCCTCTGTTGGTTCCCCAGGAGGATGGAGAAGTCCATTTTCACCCTCCCCAGGTTCCAATAAGGCCTATCAGAAGTCATGAAATGGGGGAATGGGGGATGTCGTGGGACATCATGGGGGGCACATGCATAGGTGGGCATGGAATGGGGGCCATTGAATTATGGGTGTGGGCACACACATGCACGCAACGGCATGCATGCACACGCTTTTGGCACCCGAGGGGGAAAAAGGTTCTCCATCACTGATCTATAGCTTCTGAACCTCTTATCTAAGGTAGCTGTTCCCTTGTGTTACTGCTCGTGAATAAGAAAGAGAATTAAACCTTATGCAGAACTTAGAAGTAATAGTTCCCCAAATAACTATTCTGCTTGAATATATGTGAGTTTATGTATGTGTATATAGATAGATGGAACCCGGCCACCAGTAAATATTACATTTCAGTGTTTGTTTGGTTTTTAAAAATTGGCTTGTTTTACTAATGGAGAAGCATTTCAGCAGGATTCCTGGGAACACATTTCCCCATCTCTTAGTGACTCTGTGTCTAAGGATCTTGCCATTGGCGGTGGAGAAACACTGGTGTCAGACAGTGGTCATTGGGCAGGAGAAACAACTCCTTCTCCCTTTTCCCAATGTGCTACCCAGTTTTTCACAGTTGCTAAAGGCAGCAAGAATCCTTGCAGGGTCACAAAATGCAGTGGGAAAACGATGGAGGATTTATTATTATTGTTGCTATTATTATTACTTGTCTTTCTTCTTGCCCTGTTTATGCCGCTGTGTTTTTGTAAGAAGCCCTGGGGTTCCAGATGAGTTCATAAGACACTGGTAAAAGACAGAGAGGGCTTTGCATTTTTTATGTGCGCAAGCAGCTCCTGCCATGGAGCTTGATGAAGTCCTTAAGGGCTGAAAAGGTTTCCCACTTATGTCTTGAGAAAAGGCTGTTTTCAAAAGAGAGTCTTGGAATATCACCGCATTGCTACTCAGCAAGCAGCTGGTTTTTCCCCATTCTTGGCATGGCAGTTATCTTGGCTCTTATCCTTAGCAGATGGGTAAGATTTGAAAGATGGAAGATTATTGGTTTCCAAGTCAAGGGCCAAATGTTGCATAGTGAAAGAGAAGTAAATTATAATTCACTTCTGGGAGGAAAGCTTCACAAAATTACAGCCATCTCTTTTAGAGTAGAAAAATGCCTGCCCTTTCAGAGTTTGATAGACTAGGTGGTAGCATTCTTCGTGCCTCTTGTGGAAATGCTTTATAATCCCATATTGGAGACCTTTTAATGGGCTTGAAAGCAATTGCTTCACAATTTTTTTAAAATAAAGTTTTACTGTGTTTTTCCATTTAACAAGTTTCCATACTTTACACATAACTCTGCTCATTTATCTATTATTGACATATCTATTGTTTACATATCATTACCTTCAAGTTTAAGAATATTTCATACATGTTTACACCTCTTTTCATTCAATTCATATATTCCATATTTTTCAAATATACATTTTATTTCCTGTTATATTTTATATTTTTTCTCGTTTTCTATACTCATTTGTACTATTTCTTCCATATTGCGTAATATTCCGAATTCATTTGTCCTTTCAGTTCAATTGTTAATTTGTCCATTTCAGCACAATCATATATATGTATATATGTATGTATGTATGTATGTATGTATGTATGTATGTATGTATGTATGTGTATGTGTGTGTGTGTACACGGGTACAGGCATGATGGTCTTGGTATATTCGGGTTTCTTCCTGTGTAGGATTTGGAAATTTCTGGTGACGTTTCGATGAGGTCCCACTCGTCATCTTCAGGCTGGTGTTTCTGTCCTTGTTCTAGGGCGAACACAGTGAGACCTGAGCTGCCTTCCTTCTATAAATACTGGTGGCTGGGTGTGGTTTGATGGCTCAGCAATTGGCTGCTGTGTAGAAACTTCCTGGTGAGTCAGTGGGGTAGCACCTGGGGTCGTTGATGTAACTGAGGTATGCTGATTAGTTAATGGTTGTAGATTAGGCATGATATCCTGAGTAGTTGGAGCTTGCAGGCTACTTGATTGTTTTGCAATGTGTGTTCTGAGTCTGGTTTCAGTTTCTATGGCTGGGATACGTTTGAGGGCTGGTTTCCAGATGTCTGGTAGGCGGGAGGTATCATCCTGCTTGTTCATATTTTGGGGATGTTCTCATTCACCATCATCAGGCTGGAGTTCCAATCTTTGTGTTTTTGCAAATGAATATTAGCAACTGACATTTCTTCTTAGCATGTAGTGTGGGGGTGGAGATTTGCTTTGAATGTAGCAAATAGATTGGGTGACTATGCTTCCGTGATCTGATTGGTTGGTGTAATCATGGTTATAGAAGGAATGGCATGAAGATTATGAAGTGTTTTGTTTAAGTCTGATTTCCAAATATAAAATTCTAAAATCATAATAATTAAAGGATTGACATATTGATTATAATGAAGTGTTTATTTTGTTTAAGGCTGGTTTCCAAATCTCTGGCAGGCGTGAGGTATCATCCCTTTTATTTAAACAAAAGGACCTCTTTTCAATTTCAATAGCTTCTAGAGAGATTCTTTTATATAAATTCTCTGTTTTGTGGAGTAATTTAGTTTTTTCAAAGTCAATTTCGTGCCCTGTTCTTTTAATGTGCTGGACAAGGGAGGAGGTCTTCTCCTGTTTCTTGACTGCATTCATATGTTCTGCCATGCGCTGGCTCACTCTTCGGTTAGTTTGTCCAATGTATGTGGCTGCACATGTTTTGCAAGGGATTTCATAGATACCTTGGTATTCTAATTGGATTTTATCTTTGGGGCTCCTTAGGATATTAGATATTTTTTGGTTAGTGCAAAATGAGGTTTTGATGTTATGTTTTTGTAGAATTTTACTAATTTTATCCGTGGTGCCTTTGATGTAAGGAAGGATGGTGGTGCCATTGTCCTGTTCTTGATCTTGTTTTTTGGGGGGTGTCTCTTTATTGATTAGGTTTGTTATTGTTTTCTCTTTGAATCCATTAGAAATTAGTACATCTTTGAGTTTGTTCAATTCAGTTTTTAAGTGCTCATGGTCAGCTAAGCGTTTGGTTCTGGTGATGAGAGTTTTGGCCACTGAGGTGATTTGTGCGGTGGCCAAAACTCTCATCACCAGAACCAAACGCTTAGCTGACCATGAGCACTTAAAAACTGAATTGAACAAACTCAAAGATGCACAAATCACCTCAGTGGCCAAAACTCTCATCACCAGAACCAAACGCTTAGCTGACCATGAGCACTTAAAAACAGAATTGAACAAACTCAAAGATGTACTAATTTCTAATGGATTCAAAGAGAAAACAATAACAAACCTAATCAATAAAGAGACACCCCCCAAAAAACAAGATCAAGAACAGGACAATGGCACCACCATCCTTCCTTACATCAAAGGCACCACGGATAAAATTAGTAAAATTCTACAAAAACATAACATCAAAACCTCATTTTGCACTAACCAAAAAATATCTAATATCCTAAGGAGCCCCAAAGATAAAATCCAATTAGAATACCAAGGTATCTATGAAATCCCTTGCAAAACATGTGCAGCCACATACATTGGACAAACTAACCGAAGAGTGAGCCAGCGCATGGCAGAACATATGAATGCAGTCAAGAAACAGGAGAAGACCTCCTCCCTTGTCCAGCACATTAAAAGAACAGGGCACGAAATTGACTTTGAAAAAACTAAATTACTCCACAAAACAGAGAATTTATATAAAAGAATCTCTCTAGAAGCTATTGAAATTGAAAAAAGATCTTTTTGTTTAAATAAACGGGATGATACCTCACGTCTGCCAGAGATTTGGAAACCAGCCTTAAACAAAATAAAAACTTCATTATAATCAATATGTCAATCCTTTAATTATTATGATTTTAGAATTTTATATTTGGAAATCAGACTTAAACAAAACACTTCATAATCTTCATACCATTCCTTCTATAACCATGATTACACCAACCAATCAGATCACGGAAGCATAGTCACCCAATCTATTTGCTACATTCAAAGCAAATCTCCACCCCCACACTACATGCTAAGAAGGAATGTCAGTTGCTAATATTCATTTGCAAAAACACAGAGATTGGAACTCCAGCCTGATGATGGTAAATGTGATTTTACCGAAACGTCGCATAGACATGCAAAACATTACACAGGGCAAAACCCGAACTCAGAACAATCTACATACATATACCCGTGAAAATTTACGAAAACAAATATCTTGCCTCTACGGGGAGGACACTTTCCTACTGACTAGGACCTATGAAAAACTTGAAGTCAGAAAAGCCTCCATCTTATGTGATCTCACATTCCTACGCAACTGCAGGGACAAAAAAATAATTCCCAAATACTTCCAACTAAAATTCCACCCAAAAACCCCAACCATAGAGAGGATCCTAAAAAGAACTGAATTAGCCCTAATCAGAAATGAACTCCACAAAAAAAGATTCATACTTGATGAAATCAACAAAAGTCTACTCTCTCTTCACCTTAAAATCAGTAACCAAATACATCCTTTACTCTGGGATAAATTCAAACAAATATCAATCTGGAGGGCAGAAACAGAAACCCAATACAAAACAGACACACATAATAAGAAACTCCAAATACTAGAGGTACAGCAAAAACCCAGCCCTCCACAACAACTTATGACCAAAACAGTACATAACATATCAGACAAGATACTCACCACTACAGAAACCAATATTCTTTCAAAAGGATTTAATTTTGCAATAACTCCAAGACGAATACCAACTGAAAATATCATATGTGGAATTGAAACAACTTTACATAAAATCAACCCAGATACTGCTAACAAAATTAGACTCCAAGTCACTAATATTCTGTGCTCTAGTAAACCTCCAAAAAGCAACATACAGCAGGAAGAAAGAGAGGCACTTATCAATCTAAAGAAAAACCAGGATATAATAATCCTTCCAGCTGATAAAGGAAACTCCACTATAGTAATGAACACAGCAGAATACAAGAAAAAAAAAATGACAAATCTTCTAAAAAATCCGGCCTACAAACTCCTAAGCACAGATCCTACCACCTACCTAGAAAAAACCACCAAATCTAAAATCAAGGCCTCTCCCATCAGCGAAGAAATCCAGCAAAAAATCATCCCCAGAGAAAAATCTTCCATATGTCCAAAACTCTATGGCCTTCCAAAAATACACAAAGAAGGAATACCTCTCAGGCCAATAGTCAGTTCTATAGGCTCCCCTCTACAAAACCTTGCCAAATTTTTAGCCAAATACCTTCAACCATATACAGAAACTATTACCTCATATGTTCAAAATTCATCCCACTTTATACAAATAATTAAAAAACAAAACCTACAACCCGATGACCTACTTGTAAGTTTCGATGTCGTGTCCCTGTTCACACAAATACCTATTACAGAAGCCTTGACAGCTATCCAAGACAAACACAAACCCCCCAAATATATCCTAGACCTTACCAACCACTGCCTGACCAATACATACTTCATCTATAATGAACAAAGATATAAACAAATAGAGGGAGCCCCCATGGGATCACCTCTATCACCTGTCATAGCCAACCTCTATATGGAATATTTCGAAAATAATGCTTTAGAGCAAGCCAAATACAAACCCAAACTTTGGCTGAGATATGTTGATGATACCTTTGTAATTTGGCCACATGGTAAAGAAAAACTAGACAATTTCCTCACTCATCTCAACAGCCTACACCCCAAAATACAGTTTACTATGGAAACAGAAATCAATGATCAACTTCCCTTTCTAGATGTACTGGTCTATAAAAAACCCAATGGCAGCCTAGGACATACTATCTACCAAAAGAAAACCCATACCAACCGTTATCTAAATGCACACTCACACCACCACCCCGCACAAATCACCTCAGTGGCCAAAACTCTCATCACCAGAACCAAACGCTTAGCTGACCATGAGCACTTAAAAACAGAATTGAACAAACTCAAAGATGTACTAATTTCTAATGGATTCAAAGAGAAAACAATAACAAACCTAATCAATAAAGAGACACCCCCCAAAAAACAAGATCAAGAACAGGACAATGGCACCACCATCCTTCCTTACATCAAAGGCACCACGGATAAAATTAGTAAAATTCTACAAAAACATAACATCAAAACCTCATTTTGCACTAACCAAAAAATATCTAATATCCTAAGGAGCCCCAAAGATAAAATCCAATTAGAATACCAAGGTATCTATGAAATCCCTTGCAAAACATGTGCAGCCACATACATTGGACAAACTAACCGAAGAGTGAGCCAGCGCATGGCAGAACATATGAATGCAGTCAAGAAACAGGAGAAGACCTCCTCCCTTGTCCAGCACATTAAAAGAACAGGGCACGAAATTGACTTTGAAAAAACTAAATTACTCCACAAAACAGAGAATTTATATAAAAGAATCTCTCTAGAAGCTATTGAAATTGAAAAAAGATCTTTTTGTTTAAATAAACGGGATGATACCTCACGTCTGCCAGAGATTTGGAAACCAGCCTTAAACAAAATAAAAACTTCATTATAATCAATATGTCAATCCTTTAATTATTATGATTTTAGAATTTTATATTTGGAAATCAGACTTAAACAAAACACTTCATAATCTTCATACCATTCCTTCTATAACCATGATTACACCAACCAATCAGATCACGGAAGCATAGTCACCCAATCTATTTGCTACATTCAAAGCAAATCTCCACCCCCACACTACATGCTAAGAAGGAATGTCAGTTGCTAATATTCATTTGCAAAAACACAGAGATTGGAACTCCAGCCTGATGATGGTAAATGTGATTTTACCGAAACGTCGCATAGACATGCAAAACATTACACAGGGCAAAACCCGAACTCAGAACAATCTACATATATATATATATATATATATATTTGTTTTCGTAAATTTTCACGGGTATATGTATGTAGATTGTTCTGAGTTCGGGTTTTGCCCTGTGTAATGTTTTGCATGTCTATGCGACGTTTCGGTAAAATCACATTTACCATCATCAGGCTGGAGTTCCAATCTCTGTGTTTTTGCAAATGAATATTAGCAACTGACATTCCTTCTTAGCATGTAGTGTGGGGGTGGAGATTTGCTTTGAATGTAGCAAATAGATTGGGTGACTATTACACCAACCAATCAGATCACGGAAGCATAGTCACCCAATCTATTTGCTACATTCAAAGCAAATCTCCACCCCCACACTACATGCTAAGAAGGAATGTCAGTTGCTAATATTCATTTGCAAAAACACAGAGATTGGAACTCCAGCCTGATGATGGTAAATGTGATTTTACCGAAACGTCGCATAGACATGCAAAACATTACACAGGGCAAAACCCGAACTCAGAACAATCTACATATATATATATATATATATATATATATATATATATATATATATATATATATATATATATATATATATATATAATCAAACATTCTGAAAGTGTGTTATTTTGTCTTTAACATTGCACAAATGCTATTCTTCCTGCTGTTATAATATGTAAAATAATGTATGTGTGATAGCTTTATTATAATCCCTCTTGATAATCCCCAATAAAAATAATTCTGGTGTATATTCTGCTTTGAAGGCCTGTTATTTCCTGGACCCATCTATGAATTTTTATCCAGTATTTCTTTGCTTCTATACATGACCACCATATATGGTAAACAGTGCCTTGTCTTTGGCCACATTTCCAACACTTTGGTTCCAGGTTTGGATAGATTTTTGCCAATCTTGCTGGTGCCACATATCATCTATAAAACATTTTATATTGATTCTCTTTATATTTTGCCGATTTAATTATTTTATAATTTCTATTCCATATTTGCCCCAGTCTTCTAATTGTATGTTATGTCCAATATTTTTTGCCCATGCTACCATATTCTCTTTACTTTATATATTCTGCTCTATCAAATTCTATTGGATAGCTATAAAAGTTTGTTATTTGTTTTTCATCCGGGCCCATTAATATTTTGTCTAATTGACGTGGAACTGTGTCAAATCCGTATTCTTCTTTAATATCATGATTGGATTTCCATATAAGGCCAATCTATCGTTATTCCCTGGTCTTCCAGTTGTTGTCTATTTTTAAGAGTCCCTTGGCTGTCTAAAAGTGATTGATAGTTAACCATTTTATTTGCATCTAAGGTATTTGGGTGGATTATTGCTTCCATTGAGGATACCCACCTAGGGATTTTCATGTAATGTTTTCTTTTAATCTCTTACCATATTTGCATCAAGGCTTCTCTTACTTTGCGTCTCCTAAAACATGTATGTTGTTTATTTCCTTTCTCCCATAGGTAGGCATGCCATCCTTTTGCTAAATCATGTCCAAAGTTGCTGCTTTATAATACTGTCTCCAATCAAGGAGCCCCATCCCACTTCTGCTTCTCTTATCCTGAAAGTCTATTGATTTTATTCTTGCCTTTTTCTCTGCCCAAATAATTTTTATTGTAATTTATTCAATTCTGTAAATATTTTTTCATTTAATTTTATGGGTATGGTTTGGAAGAAGTAGAGCAATTTTGGCAGAATGTTCATTTTAATCATTGCAATATGACCTAGTATTGATAATTGTAATGTTCCCCATCTTTCCCAGTCCGTTTTTATTTCTTGTATTAATTTCCTGCAATTATCTTTTCCTGTAATCTCGCTGCTAGCCAAATACCCAAATATTTAATTTTTTAACTTGCCTACTGATGGTAGCTTTATGCCATGTTCCTTTCAGCATCCTCATTGGCCAAAATCCTATCTCTGAGAAGTAGTCCCTTCTACTAGAGCTGCAGGTTCGTTTTTCTTACTAAATCTGAGGTTATTGTAGAACTCAATATCTACAGATATGTTTGCATTTCTGGAGAAGTTAGGGAGATATGCCCATTCTGGTATTCTGATTTTTCTCCATCTCAATGTCCTTGTATGTTTCTTTCTTTGGATTGCAGTTGGCGATAATTCAGATTTTTTTTAAAAAAAATTGTGCAGCGTTTTGTTTTTTGTTTTTTACTCTCATGCCTTTTCAATAACTTAACAGTTGATTCCTTCCCTTCCAGCTGGCTACAAAGCTAGCTAAAGATCTGTTTTGCAGCTCTTAAACCTTGTTTCCTTTTTTAATTTAATGGAATTAGATTAAATTAACCAACTGTACCCAGCTAACCAACCATATCCAGCGAGTAGTCCTCAATGGCTCTATGTCAGCAGTGGGGTACCACAAGATTCCATCATAGGCCCAGTACTGTTTAATATCTTCATATCTTCTGGGTCTGGAAAATAAAACATACGAAGAGCGGTTGCAGGAACTCAGCTTGGCCAGTCTGGTGAAGATAAAGACCAGGGGAGACATGATAGTGTTCCAATACTTGAGGGATGCCACAGAGAGGAAGGGGTCAGGCTGTTTTCCAAGGCACCAGAAAGCCAAACAAAGAATAATGGATGGAAACTGACCAAGGAGAGATTCAGTCTGGAAGTGAGGGCAATCAACCAGTGGAACAGCTTGTCAGTGGAAGATGTGAGAACCCCAACACTTGTGACCTTCAAGGGGAGATTGGATTGCCATTTGTCTCAAATGGTATAGGAACTCCTACTTGAGCGGGGTTTGGACTAGATCAGAGGTCCCCAACCTTTTTTGCACCAGGGACCGGCTTTAAGCTAGACCAGTTTTCCACGGCCCGGGGGGGGGGGGGGCTTTGGTCAAATGGGGGTGGGGTTATGGAGGGGTGGAGCTTAGTGACGCAGCCCTCCACACTTCTCCACAGGGCGGGGAGAATCAGGAGGCTCCTTTGGCGGCTGGGGGCTGCCTGGCTTTGTGATTTTGGCTGGGGGGGGAGTTAGGAAGGTCCTACTTCTCCCCCCCCCAACCAAAAACTCAAAGCCTATCTGCTGGATACGGGCGATGAGTGGGACAGAGCGGCGCGGAAGCCTCTTGCAGCAGCTGCCACAGCCACCGGCTTCGGCGCCGCTCGTCCCGCTCATCGCCCGTATCCAGCAGATAGGCTTTGAGTTTTTGGCTGGGGGGGGAGAAGTAGGACCTTCCTAAGTCCCCCCCCAGCCAAAATCACAAAGCCAGGCAGCCCCCAGCCGCCAAAGGAGCCTCCTGATTCAGCCTCCTGAATCCCTTTGAATCCCGCCGGCCAAGAGCACTCGGGCAGCAGCTTCTGCCAGACACGGGGAATGAGCGGGACGAGCGGCGCCGAAGCCGGTGGCCGTGGCAGCTGCTGCAAGAGGCTTCCGCGCCGCTCTGTCCCACTCATCGCCCGTATCCAGCAGATAGGCTTTGAGTTTTTGGCTGGGGGGGGAGAAGTAGGACCTTCCTAACTCCCCCCCAGCCAAAATCACAAAGCCAGGCAGCCCCCAGCCGCCAAAGGAGCCTCCTGATTCTCCCCGCCCTGCCCGACGCCCCACCCTGTCCTGCATAATGTCCTCTGCCGGGAGGGCAGCGGCGCCGCGGACCGGCTGGAAAACCCCAACGGCCCGGTCCCGGTCCGCGGACCGGCGGTTGGGGACCTCTGGACTAGATGACCAGTAAGGTCCTTTCCAAGTCCCAACTTGAATGAATGAATGAATGAATGATTGGAGGAATGAACTTTGCTGTTTTCTCCTTCCCTGCTGCACCTATCTCAAACAATAGCACAGCCTGTTTTTGAATATTTGATGGCTTAATAGAATGCTGTGTTTCAGTAGACTTGAATCAATAGCACTTTATGCCAGCTATCTCTCTCTCTCTTCCTTAGCTCTCTAGAGAATTGCAACTATATCTCCCATTCTTTTCAGAAAATTACAGAGCTGGGCCTTCACCAGACTGGCATCTATGTTAGGATATTTTCTTCTGTGTGCTCTGATCAAATCACAGAGATAGCTTTTCATCAGGTAGTCAAACATCTCCATCTCCAGAAAGATTTTTATATACTCCCTTTAATGGCTTTATTATTATTGTTATTTGTTCTGTCGGGCTCTCTGGTAGAATCCTCCCAAAAATTCACAGGTACAAATTTCAGACACACACACGTTTGAAAATTCAAAACAATGTTCTTTATAATGAAAATTTACTTAAACTAAGCCCTCTTTTGGTATAGCAAAGAGCACTAGTCTCCAAACAAACTGGTAATTTGTACAAGTCCCTTATCAGTTCTGTGATACTTAGCTTGCAGCTGTGAGGCAATTCACAGTCCTTCTTCTTTCACAAACTTTTCTCTGGTTTAGTTTCAAAGTGGGGGAAAATCAGCACACAAAAGGTCAAAGTCAGTAAAGCAGTCACGAAACACAACGATCAGATAATCCTCCACAATGGCCAAACCCACAGGCTGTTATTTATAGCACCCTCAATAATTACCACAGCCCCACCCAACCACAGGTGGCCTAATTTTCTTTGATAATAATCTCTCAGTTGTTGTTGCCTATGCATCGCTCTCCGCATGCGTGGCTGTATCATTAACTCTTGTTCTGAATCCAAGAAGGAGCTAGATAATTGATCTCCTTCTGAGCTGTCTGCCACTCTCTCCACCTCCCTGTCACTCATTTCTTCTGGGTCAGAGGAGCCTTCATCATCAGATTCCACCGGGGGGGGGGGCAAAACAGGCCTGCAGCATGTGGATGTCTCCCCCACACCCACAGTCCTTGGGGCAGGAGCTGGGCCAGAGCTAACCACAACGGTTATTATTTAAATTTTACCATTTTAGAATGTAAATGAGGAAGGACCATTGTTTTTACTCTCAGCCAGCTGAAAGCTGAATGAAAAACATCTAAATCCAGGATCCTGGTGCCACTTTCTGAGATCCCCAAATAACCTCTACAATATAATCTGCCCATTTTTCATTTTGACTGCAGGTAATAAAAAAAAAACTTGAACATAATTCATTGTGCATTAAATTATAATAGGATCAGTTAAACCATAAGATACTAAGTTGTGAATTGTACATTGCTTGCTATTTATATTCAGCTACCTCTTTACTCTGCCAAAATAGCGGTAGGTTTGCTGAGAAACCAAAATAGAAGCTAATCATAGAAATGATTAGCAAATAAACGCTACCAGTTCATTTTACCTTTGTGCCGGTTACCCTAAGGTGGGAAGGTCTTATTAGCAATGGAAATAGGGTAATGGTGCTTTCAAATCAAAAGCTGTGTTTATTTTTACATTGTACTGAGACTGGTAGTTATTCATTTGTCTCCATCCAAGTGAATTATATGCACATATAAATGATATATACAAATAATCATTCTTACCTCTTGACAAGTTCTCCTCTTTTTTTTCCTCCACAACTATTGAAGCCAGGCTTAATGGATTTCTAGATTCTTGAAATTCTGCTGTTGATCAATTCTGCTGAGCAAGGGATTACATTCAAGGTGTGAATAATCTTTTTCTGTCCAAGAATCAAGTGTAGAGTTTCACGTAGGAATCATAAAAAGGGGTGTGTGTCTTTATTACACCTTCAGCTCTACTTATAATTTATGCAGGTCTGCAGTGGTGCAATGATTAGAGTGCAGTACTGCAGGCTACTTCTGCTGATCACGGCTGCCAAAGGTTTGGCAGATCGAATCTCACCAGGCTCAAGGTTGACTCAGCCTTCCATCCTTCCGAGGTGGGTAAAATGAGGACCCAAATTGTTGGGGGCAATATGCTGATTCTGTAACTGCTTAGAGAGGGCTGTAAAGCATTGTGAAGCGGTATATAAATCTAAGTGCTATTGCTATAAAGCAGACGTTCAAGAAAAAAAAAATGCAGACTTACCACTGTTATTGTCCAATCCTTAAAGCTATATTCACAGAGTGAATATATACTCACAGAATATATTCACACAAGCACAAAAGGGTCAAGGAAGGGAAAGATACCTTTAGAGATGTATGCAGGGGATATCAAAACATTGTGATTCCATTACAATATAAGTCCTGCCCCTTTTGTACATGGGCCATGTACATAAAAGGAATGTGGCTAGTATTTCCATGGATCAGCTTTACTTTTGTCACTTTTATGAAAAGTATCAATCACCGTTCCCTGTAAACTGCGCGCGTGAGGACGCGCGCACCCCAAAATACCCCCCGTGCACCCTTTTCCATGGGCGCGCACTCCCCATCCCCTTGCCAGCCCGCGGGGGGGGCAGGGGCAGGGAGGCGCCGGCAGTAGAAGGTGCTGCCCCCCACCCGCCCGATCCGCCCCCTCTCCTCCTCTTCCGCCAAAAGAAAAGCGCGGAGGCTGCCTGCTTGAGCCTCCCATAGCTCCACCCCGCTTCGCCCTGCCTGTCATCCTCCGTTGTGTTTTTTGGGGGGAGCGGTGGGAGAGCCCTGTTCTGGCCAGGAAAGCCGGCTTTCCGTGAAAGTAGCGTGCCTTTTAAACACGCTGCTTTCCTGCACCTCTTTCCTGGGGGGGAGTGGCCTCCTCCTTCCCCCCTGCCTAGGAAAGAGTTGCAAGAAAGCAGCGCATTTGAAAAGTGTGCTGGTTTCTCGGAAAGCCGGCTTTCCTGGCCGGCACAGGGCTTTCCTGCCGCTCCCCTCCCCAAAAATACAACGGAGGTCCAGGATGACAGGCGAAGCGGGGTGGAGCAACGGGAGGCTCAAGCTGGTGGCGGCAGACCTCCGTTGTGTTTTCAGCTGGGGGGGGCAGGAGGACCTTCCTGGCTTTCCCGGGCAGCTGGCTTGAGCCTTGTGCCAGTCAGCAAAGCCAGCTCCCCGCCAGAGACGTGGAGAGAAAGAAGGGAAAGAGAGGGAGGGAAAGAGGAGAGGAAAGAAGGAGGGAGGGAGGGAAGGAAGGGAGAGAAAAGTGAACGAGAGGGAGAGAGAAAGGGAGGAAGAGAGCACTTAAATAATAACAGAGAAAAAAAACCCCAGCCCTCACCTGTTTTTATTAATAGTTATGTTTTTGGATTTGCTGGTTGTTTAAGTTTTAATAGTAATAGAGTTTTGTTTTGTTTTATTATTAATTTCTTTTAATAAAAAAGAAGGGATTTATTATATTTATTTATTTATTTATTCATTCATTCATTTATTTGTACTTCTATACCGTCCAGTCCCAAGGGGACTGCCGCTCAGACACTATACTTTTCCGCCCACCCCGAAAAAAAATTAGAGGGAACATTGGTATCAATCCCACAGATGCATAAAATGCACCATGCAGGTTTCATTCTTTGTGTAGCGTGTCAATTCACACTTCTTTATTGATTCTTCTTAAAAATGTTTTAAGGTATTTTTCTGCATGCTGCATAAACTGGAATCTCCCAGGACAAATCCTTCTGTCTCTGTGGCTGCTTTTAGTGGGTCTTATCTACTCTGTCTTACGTTCACATCCTCTCATATCTTGGTACAAATAGATGAAGTAGGAGAGATGTCAGGATAGACACAGTTGTGTTGATGAATTATGAATGAGATACAAATGAATGCTGTGCACGATGTGTAATTCTTGCCTAGTAGCACCAAAATGGGATAGTCACATCTATACCTAATCATCTCCTTCTACTGGCTATACTGGCATATGGGAAATGACATTAAGTGATCCCCCGTTTATTGCGTCCCCAACCATTGCGAATAGGGTACTTCGCTATTTTTCAACCCGGAAGTCAAAAATACCATCTACGCATGCGTGCCGGGCACGCATGCGTAGATGGCAGCGGCTTCCCTGGGTCTTCCCCCTCTTGCTGGCGTCAGCGAGGAGTTTCCCCACCGCCCACGCAAACTCCTCGCTGCCGCCCGCCCTTCGCCCGCCCACGCCGTTCATTCTCGCCGCACGGGCCTGTCCACGCTGTCTCTCGGCGCTTTCCAGCTGAGTCCGGGAGCGAACTCGCTCCCCGACTCAGCTGGAAAGCGCCGAGAGACAGCGTGGACAGGCCCGTTCCTTGGCGCTGTCACTCGGGGCTTTCGTGCTGAGTCCGGGAGCGAACTCGCTCCCCGACTCAGCACGAAAGCCCCGAGAGACAGCGTGGACAGGCCCGTTCTTTGGCGCTGTCTCTCGGGACTTTCGTGCTGAGTCCGGGAGCGAACTCGCTCCCCGACTCAGCACGAAAGCCCCGAGAGACAGCGTGGACAGGCCCGTTCCTTGGCGCTGTCACTCGGGGCTTTCGTGCTGAGTCCGGGAGCGAACTCGCTCCCCGACTCAGCTGGAAAGCCCCGAGAGACAGCGCCAAGGAACGGGCCTGTCCACGCTGTCTCTCGGCGCTTTCCAGCTGAGTCGGGGAGCGAGTTCGCTCCCGGACTCAGCACGAAAGCGCCGAGAGACAGCGCCCCCCGGACCCCCAACCCGGGTTTGGGGGGTGGTAGGAAGCTCCCATTGTTGGCGGAGACCTTTTAAAACACTCGCGCGGTTTCCAGGACTCGGTTTGGAAGCCGCGCGAGTGTTTTAAAAGGTCTCCGCCAACAATGGGAGCTTCCTAGCACCCCCCCCCCCGAGCCCCCAACCCGGGTTTGGGGGTGGTAGGAAGTTCCCATTGTTGGCGGAGACCTTTTAAAACACTCGCGCGGCTTCCAGGACTCGGTTTGGAAGCCGCGCGAGTGTTTTAAAAGGTCTCCGCCAACAATGGGAGCTTCCTAGCACCCCCCCCGAGCCCCCAACCCGGGTTTGGGGGGTGGTAGGAAGCTCCCATTGTTGGCAGAGACCTTTTAAAACACTCGCGCGGCTTCCAGGACTCGGTTTGGAAGCCGCGCGAGTGTTTTAAAAGGTCTCCGCCAACAATGGGAGCTTCCTAGCACCCCCCAAACCCGGGTTGGGGGCTCGGGGGTGTGCTAGCGAGCCTCCCATGTCGGCGGGGATGTTTTAAAACACCCGCGCGACTTTCCAATGAGTCCCGAAGACAACGCGTTTGTCTTCGGGACTCATTGGAAAGTCGCGCGGGTGTTTTAAAACATCCCCGCCGACATGGGAGGCTCGCTAGCACACCCCCGAACCCCCAACCCGGGTTTGGGGGTGTGCTAGCGAGCCCCTCATGTCGGCGGGGATGTTTTAAAACACCCGCGCCGCCCCCAATCTTAGGCTCCTCGCTAGCGCTGCGGAAGTAAAAACACCCTCTGCACATGCGCAGAGGGTGTTTTTACTTCCGCAGCGCTACTTCGCGAAAACCCGCTCGTTGCGGGGGGTCCTGGAACGGAACCCTCGCAAAGAGCGGGGGATCACTGTATTACATTTTGCTAATAGCAAAAGAATGAAAGGATATGTTAGCTAAGTGTCAATGCAGTGCATATATTTCCTAATTATTGGAATAACAACAAAAGCATGTTGTCTTCACAGTAAAGATAATCTCTGGATTAGAAATCCTAATTTTGCATGCTTGGGATGGCTTTCATTGTACTTGTGGCATACAGGCTGAAATATGCTAGAAATGCCCTTATTATTAGCAGAAAATGCCGTATGTAGCATAGGAAATGATGGCGATCCTAAGATATTTATTAATATTGATTGTTTCTTCATTGCTTATTTGACCTCTATGGCAATCATTAAGTGTTGTACCACATGATTCTTGACAAATGTTTCTTTTTCTTTATGTACGCTGAGAGCATATGCACCAAGACGAATTCCTTGTGTGTCCAATCACACTTGGCCGATATTCTATTCTGTTCTGTTATATTCTATTCTATTCTGTTCTATTCTATTATACTTTACTCTACTCTATTCTATTCTCTATTTTCAAGTTTACTATAAAAAGTGTCATTCCTAAAATTCCCAACCCTTACCCTACATTGCACTTGGTGAATATATCTTGCATTTTATCAAGTTTCTCCACTTTCCACAGACCTCTTAGAAATTGGATGCCTACCATGTTTTACTGCCATGGATGCATTTGTGCTTAGCCAGGTATCCTAGCCCTTGTTTATACACAGTGCTCATAAAGTTGCTTTGAATCGTATTGCAGTTGTTTACGACATGTTTATTGTCCCTGGATAGTTCAATGGATTTGCAGCTGGCTGAAGCGTAGACATCAGAGAGTTATTGTTAATGGCGAGTATTCTGAGCAGAGACAGGTTACAAGCGGTGTGCCACAAGGGTCTGTTCTGGGTCCTATTCTTTTTAATATGTTTGTGAGTGACATAGGGGAAGGTTTGGTAGGGAAGGTTTGCCTATTTGCCGATGACTCTAAAGTGTGCAATAGGGTTGATATTCCTGGAGGCATCTGTAATATGGTAAATGATTTAGCTTTACTAGATAAATGGTCAAAGTAATGGAAACTGTAGTTTAATGTTTCCAAATGTGAAATAATGCACTTGGGGAAAAGGAATCCTCAATCTGAGTATTGTATTGGCAGTTCTGTGTTAGCAAAAACTTCAGAAGAAAAGGATTTAGGGGTAGTGATTTCTGACAGTCTCAAAATGTGTGAACAGTGCAGTCAGGCGGTAGGGAAAGGAAGTAGGATGCTTGGCTGCATAGCTAGAAGTATAACAAGCAGGAAGAGGGAGATTATGATCCCGCTATATAGAGTGCTGGTGAGACCACATTTGGAATACTGTGTTCAGTTCTGGAGACCTCACCTACAAAAAGATATTGACAAAATTGAACGGGTCCAAAGACGGGCTACAAGAATGGTGGAAGGTCTTAAGCATAAAATGTATCAGGAAAGACTTAATGAACTCAATCTGTACAGTCTGGAGGACAGAAGGAAAAGGGGGGACATGATCGAAACATTTAAATATGTTAAAGGGTTAAAAAAAGGTCCAGGAGGAAGTGTTTTTAATAGGAAAGTGAACACAAGAACAAGGGGACACAATCTGAAGTTAGTTGGGGGAAAGATCAAAAGCAACATGAGAAAATATTATTTTACTGAAAGAGTAGTAGATCCTTAGAACAAACTTCCAGCAGACGTGGTAGATAAATCCACAGTAACTGAATTTAAACATGCCTGGGATAAACATATATGCATCCTAAGATAAAATACAGAAAATAGTATAAGGGCAGACTAGATGGACCATGAGATCTTTTTCTGCCGTCAGTCTTCTATGTTTCTATGTTTCTATCGTTGGTTGCACAGTCAGCCTGATGTTTAGATTGAATTTGGCATTTTTAGCCACCCACCGGAGGACCTGGAATAGGCAGGTGGTACTGTTCAGTGGTCTTAAAGGCATCATCTCAGGATGTAAGGTTGAATAGATAGAATTCTTTATTGGCCAAGTGTGATTGGACACAAATGGAATTTGGTCTTGGTGCATATGCCCTCAGTGTACATAAAAGAAAATATAGATTTGTCAAGAATCATGTGGCACAAAACTTAATGATTGTCATTGTAAGCTATTCCAAATAAAGATAAATAAAATACTACGGTATTTTTTTAATGTGTAGCTATGCAAGAAGTAACTGGAGCGCTATCAACTATTCATCTGCACTAGGTTATGTGATGATGTGCTTGATGTTTTAATGATTTATAGGACTTTCTTTTGTTTTTAATCGCCATGGTGGCAGCGAAGTGGTTAGAATGCAGTGTTGCAGGCTAACTCTGCCCACTGTTATGAGTTCAATGCTGACCAGTTCAAGGTTGACTCACTTTTCCACTTTTCCGAGGTTGGTAAAATGAGGATCCAGATTGTCAGGGGGCAATATGCTGACCCTGTAAATTGTTTAGAGAGTACTGTAACGCACTATGTAGCACTATATAAATCTAACCCCTATTTTTCTATTTCTATTTATCCTCTTTTGTCTGCTATGTTACATTATAATTATCCATCTTAAACATTCATTGTCTGATGAGAATAAATTATTTTAAAGATGTAAGCTAAGTTAATTTGCTCAGAGTATCTCTTTTGCCTCCCCTCTTATAGAAGATTGCAGTTAGATTCTTTTGTCTGATAACATAATAAACTTAACCAAGCACGTATCTTTTGCATCTAGGTCAGTCAGAGGGACAATCCAGCACTTGAACCTATTATCCATGGGCTGAAGGGGGTCGTACACCATGGTAAGTAGTTTCTTAAAATTCACTTGTGTTAAGAAAAGTTTTTCTAGCTTAAGCTTAGTACTTTACGCAGTCAGATAAAATTCAACATAAATGGGTAAATCATACAGATTACATTTATTGTCCAGTATCTCCAGATCATAGGTTTACTAAGAGATAAAATTCCTTAGATCTTATGTCCATAATCTGTCCTATTACACGTAGGAGAAAAGAAATTCATTTCTCCTATTTGCAGGCACTTGCATGGTCCTTTGGCTGTTTGAGAGCTGTCTAGGTATAGCTCAATGGTCAATAAGAACACATAGATGAGGTCACATATCATGGACTACATTACCCAGAGTGCAATCTATTATTACCTTTCCCTAATGCAATCTCTTAAAGAAACAGCTCTTATCTCTTTAGTCTGTCAGCACAAGAGTAGAAGAGCCACAGTGGGTCATCTTTTCAAAAGACAGCCTGAGTTGTATATGTCACCTGTAATGATATTTGAGGGCAGTGAAGCTGTTATTCAGATGCTATAAATCCCAGTTACATTTATTAGTTGAAATAGCTTTAGACAAATAGTAAAAGTGGTCCTTTTTTAGCATTCGTTTGGAATATTTCATTTAGGACATTTATTTTTGCAAAGAAAGGCAGATAAGCATATTATGGTTTTTTTATATTTTGTGCTTTCAGATAATATTCAGTTTGCTCAACATTGATCTTGTGAAAATAATTTAAAAATAACTGCTTAATTTTTCTATTTCTTTATGAAGTATTTGTCTTTACAATTTTATAGAGCTGATAATGGATCTTTAACTTCCACAGATAATGAATTTATCTCACGATAAATTAAGAGAATATATTTCCATCACTGGCATAAATGTAACCAGTGCTCTTAATATAATGCATATAATCCAAAGGATAAATTGGAATAAATAATGAAATAAACACAGCATATCACAAATTTCTATTTAAAAAAAAAAAAGAAATATACTGAAACTCTTATTACCAGCAATTTATAATTTGCAATTATAGCAAAGCTGTGTCAAAACCAGCTTTGTCAGATTTTTAATGTAATGATTTGGAAAGTATTAATCATTCCATTACAATTGACAAGGAAAAGACTGGGAGATTGTAATGAATCTCAGTTCCATCTAAGCATTATTTTCACTCCTGTTGAAGGAGATTGTTTTTAGACATTTAGAGACATGCAGAGCTTAACAACATTTTCCCCCCTTCTTGACTGGAAACCTAACATCAGGCTTTAGTGGTAGATTAATTGTTTTAGTGGTTTCCAGATTAATTGCTTTCCTTTCAAAACCTTTTAATGTTACAAATATTGTAAATCTACTGGCAATAAAAAATTGGATTTAGATGATAATGTAACAGGTTCTTCATTTTTGGAATTTCCTTTCAGTTTGATGCTATTTATAAATATCAGTCTTAAGTTTCAAAGTAAAAGCTAGACACTGAGCTAAACATTGTGATTTTCTTCAGAAATAGATATTATTATCTAATGCCTGCTGCGCAGCAGAAGAATCTGTTAGAAAACATGAAAAGAGCAACTTTGATGATTCTATGATTTGATGAAGTAATTTTGTCTATTGTTTACTTGACCTGGAATATTTTAGTTGTGCCATCCTGTCTTTTTTGTGCTTATACACTCAGTCTACTCCTAGATTACTAAAATGATCCCATTCCCTTCATTCTGCTGCTGGAATATCTATTGGTGCCTAATCATACTTGTATTTTGCAGATCTATCTCATCATCTTAAGAAAAAATTCATAGAACATAGTAATGCGTCTTTTGTATGTCTTTCCTGTAATTTTTTTCATTTATAATTTTTTAAAATTTATAATTTCTGAATCCCAGAGCTCTCTAACTGAGAAAGGGATACTGGTAGTCCTCATTTAATGAATGCCTTGTTTAGCAACTACTGTATTTGCAGTTATGATGAGGATGATGAAAAGTTAACTTTGCGACCAGTCCTTTAAAGCAAAGGAAAGATGAAGTGCAATAATAAAATTATGATGTTTCATTTAGCGATCATTTCACTTAGCTTATTGCCAGTCCCAATTATGATCACTGAATGAGGAATGGATGGATGGATGGATAGATAGATAGATAGATAGATAGATAGATAGATAGATAGATAGATAGATAGATAGTGTTCTGCCAACATTTCCCAGCCGCCTGTAATTACAGGGTAATTAATCTAGAAAGACACACACCACACGATAGAAGGAAAACCAAAAGTCTTTATCAACAGAAAAGCAGAAAAAAACTCCCTTTTTAAATGTCCAAGGGATTTTCTGGTACACACAAGGCACAGGTTAAATGCAATTCAATTTCTCACCCAGTAACTGGAAAATTGAGTCCAAATTCCAAAGTCCAGAAAGTCCACACACAGTCTTGAACAGGGAAACAGCAAAACCACGATCTTGACAAACTATGAATCAGATAAACTTCCACAAGGCTAAACCAGCACGCTGTTCTTTTTATCTGTAGCACTAATTACAGCAGCCCCACCCAACCACAGGTGGCCTCATTTTCTCTTGTAATAATCCTTCAGTTGTTGTCTCATATGCATCACTCTACGCATGCGTGGATGTGTCATAAGTTCTTGTTCAGAATCCAGGGATGATAAGGATGATTGATCTCATCCTGGGCTGTCTGCCAAACTCCCCTCTTCCCTGCCACTCACGCTTCCTTCGTCAGAGGAGCCTTCGTCGGGAGATTCTATCGGGAGCAAAACAGGCCTGTGGCATGTGGATGTTTCCCCCACATCCACCTCCACATTCCTTGGGGCAGGAGCTGGGCCAGAGCCAACCATAACAGATAGACAGACAGACAGACAGACAGACAGACAGACAGACAGATACATACACACACACACACACACACACACACACACATGCTTTTTCTGCAGGTTTTCCTCTTCATAACAAAGAAAATGAATGCATGAGCTTTTAAAAAAAAATTCAAATAAAATTTGAAAATAAGACTACAAAGACTTCAGTTACATGTGAAAGTGGAAAAGAGAGAAAATCTAATAAAAGGTCAAACTCTATTCATGTTTAATTAGAAAAAGAAATATGTTCTTTAATTTGGCTGCTTACAGAATCCAATAGTCATTGTGTCTGGAAATTATAAGAATTGAAGTCCGTACTGTTTGGAAGAAAAGATTGACTGTAAGAAAGTGGCCAAAGAATTGGCTGGTCGTTTCCTTTATTGTCCTTTTAGATTCAAATAGTTTAGAACGGTATATAATGTATTTTTTTAGATCATTATTTTTCAGATTATTTGTTTCTACACTTGTCTGAGTCTTGATTCTTTCTTGAATACCTCAATACGTATATGGTAGTTTAGGAAGTTATAGCTTTAGTTTGGCAAGATTCTGTCTATTAGGTGCAAGCTAATAAAGCAGAAGTCTTCAAACTTGGCAATTTTAAGACTTGTGGGCTTCAACTACCAGAATTCTCCAGCCAGCTATGCCAGTTGAAGTCCACAAGTCTTAAAAGTTGCCAAGTTTGGGGATCCCTGTAATAATGGATAGGACTTGATTGGATTTTTGCTCTGTAGTCTCTAGGCTTGGACCTGACATATCTATTCTCATACCATTTCATTTGTCCTCTGGAAAAAACCCAAAGTTCTGTATAATTTCAAGAAGTCTTGAAAACCAACCTATTTTCAAAAGCTACTGGTCCAAAATGCTGTATGAACCCATACACTGAGTTTGAGTTCCTTGCTTTTAATTGTTGCGTTTTTTTCCTCTTGGCAAGGTCATTTTTGTTTTCTTAATAGGTTTATAATAATAATAATAATAATAATAATAATAATAATAATAATAATAATAATAATAATAATAGAAAATTGGTTTTAAAATTTGTTATATCTGGTGGGAATATTTGGAAGGCACTTTCATAGTTTCTAGTACAGTGGTGAAATATACTTACCATTCCTACCGGTTTGGAAGTGCATGCTTCACTCACGCTTTTTCACCCCCACTCTGCTCGTGTATGCACTTTATCACCCTCTGTGCAATGCGCCGAACCCAAAATATGTTGGTGGGTAGGCAAACCCTTGCGCTGCCATCACTACTGGTTCTCCGAACCACAAGGGGCCACCACTAACGACATGCCCAATCCGGGGCGAACTGATAGCGTTTCACCCCTGCCTTAGTAATTGGGATTTCTTCCCTTCTCTTTACTGCCAGAAAAATCTCAGCCAGAGACCTGCACAAAATGTGCTACTTCTAAAAAGAACCAATTTGATCCAGTGGTTAAGACACTAGGCTAGAAATCAGAAGACTGAGTTCTGGTTCAGGGATGAAAGTCAGCTGGGTAATTTTGAGTCAGTCACTCGCTCAGCCCAACTCACCTCAGACGCTTGTTTTTGGTGTGGGGCAAATAGCAGGATGGAATATTTCTTAGATTCTCAGCTTTGAATTGTCTATTTAGAAACATAGAAACATAGAAGACTGACGGCAGAAAAAGACCTCATGGTCCATCTAGTCTGCCCTTATACTATTTCCTGTATTTTATCTTACAATGGATATATGTTTATCCCAGGCATGTTTAAATTCAGTTACTGTGGATTTACCAACCACGTCTTTTCGGAGAGGGGCGGCATATAAATCCAATAAAACTAAACTAAACTAAACTAAACATCTGCTGGAAGTTTGTTCCAAGGATCTACTACTCTTTCAGTAAAATAATATTTTCTCACGTTGCCTTTGATCTTTCCCCCAACTAACTTCAGATTGTGTCCCCTTGTTCTTGTGTTCAATTTCCTATTAAAAACACTTCCCTCCTGAACCTTATTTAACCCTTTAACATATTTAAATGTTTCGATCATGTCCCCCCTTTTCCTTCTGTCCTCCGGACTATACAGATTGAGTTCATTAAGTCTTTCCTGATACGATTTATGCTTAAGACCTTCCACCATTCTTGTAGCCCGTCTTTGGACCCGTTCAATTTTGTCAATATCTTTTTGTAGGTGAGGTCTCCAGAACTGAACACAGTACTCCAAATGTGGTCTCACCAGCGCTCTATATAAGGGGATCACAATCTCCCTCTTCCTGCTTGTTGTACCTCTAGCTATGCAGCCAAGCATCCTACTTGCTTTTCCTACCGCCCGACCACACTGCTCACCCATTTTGAGACTGTCAGAAATCACTACCCCTAAATCCTTCTCTTCTGAAGTTTTTGCTAACACAGAACTGCCAATACAATACTCAGATTGAGGATTCCTTTTCCCCAAGTGCATTATTTTACATTTGGAAACATTAAACTGCAGTTTCCAAATATAATAATAATAAAGGTGGGATTGTAAAAAAAAAAAAAATCTTAAAAATGTATGTATCACTGCAAAATGGCAGTCTTGCGACCGTCTCTTTTTTATCAAAGTTCTCTCACTTTGCTGTGCCCTTTTAGATAATAAGAAAGATTGATAATGTTAGAATCACATTCCACAGGAGTGAGAGCTATTTTGGCCGGAGATTTCGTCAGGGACTTGAATTACTGACTAATTTGATGGAACATAAATAATTGTGTCCTTCACACTGTCACCAGCTTAATGATGATAGAGATATGTCAACATAAAAAGATCAATGCAGAATTAAGTGTCACTGAAAAAGTTTCTTTTTCTCTTCTCCAGGGATCCATTTCTTAGAATTCCAATGTTGCATTAGGTTTAATTTTCCAAGAATTAGACTAGCAGCTTATGTGAACAAAAACAGACAATATCAGAAACAATAGAACTGAAGTAGAAAGTAATGTTTAACAGTTTCCCCCCCCCCCCCTGAGTTTTCCTACATTGGGCAGGTGTTTGTAATTGCATGCCATTTACCCATGTGTAATTACTATGGCTGCAGATTTTGGAATTGCTTTTACTGTATGGCATTCCTTCACATTTATTATGCTTGCTTCTCATTTTTATATATTGTACATTCTCCCTCCTAGGGTGGAATCAGCCTTCAGGATGGCTAGATCTGACTTGATCCTTCAAGAGAATAGTCATGACTAGACTCCCATCCTGAACTTTTTCCTATTTGGATCTTCCTCTTTAAAGTTAAATCCTCCAATTCCCCTCTCTCACCACAACAGCCCTTTTTAGGCCTTTCTGGAGTAGCATCTACTCTGACCGACAAAGAATGGTCTGCAGGAAACCTCTCATCCATCCGGCCGAACAACCACAGACTCAAGGAAAAGGAAGTGTTTCCTCTCCCCCCCCTCTTTCCATCCGTGCCTTTGTTCCAATTCCAGAAGTCAGTGCAGTCAGTGCTAAGGGAGCTATTGCATTCCACTCATGGGGGTTAAAAGAATTCAAGCCCAAGCACTTCGGTGGGAGAGGGAATTTGAAACCGAACTTCCAGTGACCCATTCCAAGCCCTACAAGTGAAGCGGCAGGGCGGAAACAAATTAAAAGCCTTTGCCAGCTACCTTGGAGCTATGGTTGCCACAGGAATTCACCCACGGCAACCACGCAACTCAGCTCGCGACAATAACTAAAGAGCCCCTCCTCCTTTCCCGATAGCTGCCTGCTAAGCACAGTGCCATAATTAAACAAGAACAGCCCTAGAAGTGGAAACAGGCTAAAGACACAGGTAAAGCCCCAGCCATTATCCTCCAAGTTCACTCAGAGGCCCAGTTTATTTATTTATTTATTTATTTATTTATTTATTTATTTATTTATTTATTTATTTATTTATTTATTTATAATTTTTAAACTATTTATTTTTTTATCTATTTATTTTTTTATCTATTTATCTATTTATTTATTTATTTATTTATTTATTAGATTTGTATGCCGCCCCTCTCTGTAGACTTTGCACAGTTGTAGGGGGGGCACAAAAGGGGCAGGCCGTGTGAGAACAAAGGAGCTACAGTCTCACCTCTGACCCTCGTGGCAGTAACAGGGAGCTAACATCTTGGACATATTCTTGCCATTGTTGGAGGAGGAGCCTGCAATATCATACCTCTACCACTGGGGGCATGGCAACCGAAGATCCCAATGCTAAAGTGGGAGGCAAGAGGTGAAGAAAAACAGAGAATCCCCAGAGCGGGATCAGGCCTATTCCCCAGATCAGTCTCCCACCCGATTGGAACACTCGTCTCCTAGATCACATAAGGGCCACAGAGGTGGCTGAGGAGCATCGCCATAGGGCCTTATAGAGAAATTGGGATAGGGCTTGAGTCGCTGCACAGATAGTGCAGGATCCTACAGAGGATTCTGGACAGAAATTAACAACAACAGGAGGGGATCCCTTGGCACTAAATACCACAGATTTGTCCAGAACCACAGCCTAGCTCTGTTAAAAAAAAGTGCTATTGTTAACATGTTGTAAGCCACCCTGAGTCTAAGGAGAAGGGCGGCATAAAAATCAAATCAAATGAAATAAACAAACAAACAAACAAACAAACAAACGTATAGGGCAGCTCATAATCGCTGGAAGCCAAGAAACCCGAGGAGGAGCAGGAACAGCACACTCCTCAATTGGAATGGGCTGGACCTACCCAACCTGCAGCATCACAGTTGGTTACCCAGCTAGCCTCTGGTCCCTTATGGCAGAATCCCTTAAAGAAGCTATTTATGTTAGCCTAGGGCAGTGTTGGCGAAACTTTTTTTCCTCAGGTGCCAAAAGAGCATGCACGCATGCTATCACGCATGTGTGGGTGCCCATACCCTTCCCAGGCATTGAACCATAATTCAAGGCCTGGGGAGGGTAAAAAAACAGCTTCCCTCGCCTCGGAGGCCCTCTGGAGGCCAGAAATGGCCTGTTTCCCAACTTCTGGTGGGCCCCAGTATGTTTGTGTTTTTGCCTCCCCAGGCTCCAAAGGCTTCCCTGGAGCCAGGGGAGGGTAAAAATGCCCTCCGCACACCCTGGAGGCTCTCTGGAAGCCTTAAACATTCTCCCAGAGCCTCTGTGTGAGCTGAAAATCAGCTGGCCAGCACACACATGTACGTTGGTACTGAGCAAGAGGCAACAGCTCACGTGCCAGCAGATACAGCTCTGTGTGCCACTTGTGGCATCCGTGTCATAGATTTGCCATCACTGGCCTAGGGTCTTTCTCAGGGAAGGGTTCCTCTACTTCTACCTCTTCTTCTTCTTCTTCATCATTATCCAGGAGCCACACAAAGACTTCTTCTAAGCGAAGGCACCATACCAATAGGGATAGTTCTGAATCAGAATCAGTCTTCAGTGGAATCTTTCAGAGGATGAGGGCTGACAACCACTGACAACCAGCCTATTTCCTCCAAATTTGTTTAAATCATTATTATTCAAGGTGCATGCGGTGCCTGGTATTAAACTGTCACCCTCAGTTTCAACTGCATCCCCAGAAGAACAAGCTAACCCTTTTTTTTCAGAAGGCATACCAGGGTGAGATCTAAATAGAAAAAAGTTCAGGATGGGAGCATAGTTCCCTCTAAGCTGTGCAGTGCGCTATAGCACATAAGTTTTTAACCCTCAGCCCGGGAATTTCAAATTCCAGCGCACAGGACCGACCTCTGCGCCGGAATTTGAAATTAAAGGAACTGTCGCTGCTCTGTAAACAACAGTTTGCAGCAACAGTTCCTTCAAGTAAAGGTGGGAAAGAAAGGGGCCAATTAGAGGGAACACTGGATGGGAGTCCAGCCACAACTATCCTCTTGAGGGATCGAGTCAGATCTAGCCATCCTGAAGGCTGGTCCCACCAGATGAGAAGAGGTATTTGGGTATACAACTTCTATTTTGTGTCTGTTGCACTTCTATTAATGAGTGCCGTTTTGAATGTCTCAGATTGTGAAAAGCAAATTAGAAACATATGTTGAAGCACAAAATGGACCAGGGTGGATCTCCAAGACATTGATTTTCCCATGGCATTACTGTGTTAAACATAAAGCAACACTCGCAGCTTGATAAGTGTGAGCCAGCTTTGAGTATTTCCTGATGTACAAAATGGACTTTCAGGGTCCGCACTGTCATGCAGTTTTGTGACTCCCGACATAAATGAAATTTAAACAATTTGGAGTGTTAAGGTGTTTTTAAGAGGGAGAATGTTTGCCATAAGACTTAATGCACCCAATTGCTCCTCTTAAAACCTCCACATATGTCCCCAAAGAGTCAAATCCTGGCCTCACACAATTTCGGAATTTGATTCTCTACATAACTCATAAAACCCTTGTGGTCCTCAAACTAGCAGAAGTTTTGAATTCCTCCAGGAATTTGATACTGATTCTTGTCAAATACAGAACACAAGAACCAGATTTCAAAATGCTTTTACATAAAAGAGATATTGTCAACGAACCAACTAGCATCTGAGAAATAAATCGCAGTGCACTGCTGTGTACACACAGAAAGTTTGATTTATTATCAAAGCCATATCTGGATTCCTTGCTGTCAACCCAACACTGGAAGGAAGTGCTGGCTTTTTTCACTAGTTCAGTCTACCTAGGACTCTGCACAAGGAATGTGCTGAGGTACCAATATCTCTCTCTTTCTCTCTCTCTCTCTCTCTCTCACTCACTCACTCACTCCTCCCATCCCTCTATCACTGTTACTGTGTCAGGAGGCCTGACAGATATATTTAAAATACAATAGATATAAATAAAATACAATTTTACTGCATATCAGTAAACAGAGTCGGCCTTCTCCGGGTCCCATCAACTAAACAATGTCAGTTGGCGGGCCCCAGGGGAAGAGCCTTCTCTGTGGCAGCCCCGACTCTCTGGAACCAGCTCCCCCCAGAGATTAGAACTGCCCCTACTCTCCTTGCCTTTCGTAAGCTCCTTAAAACCCACCTTTGTCGTCAGGCATGGGGGAACTGAGACATCTTCCCCGGGCATATACAATTTATGCATGGTATGTTTGTTTGTATGTATGTTTGCTTAGTAAATGGGTTTTTTTAAAAATATTTTAAACTATAATTTAGATTTGTCATGAATTGTTTTATTTTGTTGTGAGCCACCCCGAGTCTGCGGAGAGGGGCAGCATACAAATCTAAATAATTAATAAATAAATAAATAAATAAATAAATAAATAAATAAATAAATAAATAAATAAATAAATAAATAAATATCCTAATAATCTACCTTCATATCAAACTTTGCATTGTTTTAATGGCTGTGCTCTATATGCTGGGATTTCTCTGGGCACAAATTCTGAGCATGGGAAAAGAATGAATCAGACCCACTTTGGAAATATCTACAGTTCTGGCTTTTGTTAGTATTAGACCAAATATCATTCCCCCCTCCATATCCAAGGAAATTTAGCCGTTACATTCTTAACAAGCTGTTTTATTGTTCAGTGTGTCCGGGATAACCCCTAACTTTAAATTACTATTACTACAATGCCTCATGTTGCTTGGTTCCCATTTCTGATCTTCCTTCTGAGAAAGCAGTCCTCAGTAACACTGTTGGTCTTCAAAAGTTTGGGAGGAAATTCTTTAAAAATGAATGAAAAGTGTTGCAAAAATGATTTCAGCCTCTCATATTTCAAACGTAATACTGATACCTTTAAAAAAAAATAGCACTGCAGTTATACAGTACAGTGAACCCTCGAGTTTCGCGTCCTCAAGGATCGCGAAAGGGCTATTTCGCTAGTTTTCAACCCGGAAGTAAACTCCACCATCTGCGCATGCGTGCCCTTCCACGCATGCGTAGATGGTGGAGTTTCCCCGCCGGGCAGAGGCTTCCCTGGGTCTTCCCCCTCTTGCCCCGGTAAGACCCCAGTGGCGGTGGGCTGGAGCGCGAGCTTGGGGCACCCTAGCTCCGCTTCCCAGCTGGGAAGCGGAGCCGGCAACAGCATGGGCGGGCGGGCGGCGCGCGCGAGCTTGGGGCAGCCTAGCTCCGCTTCCCAGCTGAGCGGATCTGGGGTTTCCCCAAGCGCGCGCGCGTTGCTGGGGGCCGCTCCCCAGCTGGGGAGCGGAGCCGGGGGTTTCTCCAAGCGCGCGCGCGTTGCTGGGGCCGCTCCCCAGCTGGGAAGCGGCCCCAGCAACGCGCGCGCGCTTGGGGAAACCCCAGATCCGCTCCCCAGCTGGGGAGCGGCCCCAGCAACGCGCGCGCGCTTGGAGAACCCCCGGCTTCGCTCCCCAGCTGGGGAGCGGCCCCAGCAACGCGCGCGCGCTTGGGGAAACCCCAGATTCGCTCCCCAGCTGGGGAGCGGCCCCAGCAATGCGCGCGCGCTTGGAGAACCCCCGGCTTCGCTCCCCAGCTGGGGAGCGGCCCCAGCAACGCGCGCGCGCTTGGAGAACCCCCGGCTTCGCTCCCCAGCTGGGGAGCGGCCCCAGCAACGCGCGCGCGCTTGGGGAAACCCCAGTTCCGCTCCCCAGCTGGGGAGCGGCCCCACCCCGGCTCCGCTCCCCAGGAAACCCCAGGCGCGAGCAACGGGGTGGGCGGGCGAAGGGCGGGCGGCGGTGGAAGTAAAAACACCATCTGCACATGCGCAGATGGTGTTTTTACTTCCGCACCGCTACTTCGCGAAAAATCGATCATCGCTTGGGGTCCTGGAACGGAACCCTCGCGATGATCGAGGGTTCACTGTAGTCCTCAAAATTAAATTTTAATTTTCATAATTTCACCCCATTCTGTTGAAACATCAGACTAGCAATTTCCCCTGAAGTCCTAAAAATGTTTTGGGAGGCCCAGCCCCTATTTGTGAGGATAACCTTCAGTGTAGTCTAAATTAGTGTTTCCCAACCTTGGCAACTTGAAGATATTTGGACTTCAACTCCCAGAATTCCCCAGCCAGCGAATGCTGGCTGGGGAATTCTGGGAGTTGAAGTCCAGATATCTTCAAGTTGCCAAGGCTGGGAAACACTGGTCTAAATGATACAACCTTGAGCCATTTACAGTCTATGCCTTATTCACCTACATACCTCTGGACTCAGACCCCTCCTCAAATAACCAAGTACAGACTTCACATTTGCATCCTTGCCAAATGGTTTCCTCTATTTCAAATATTATCCTCTTTTAAATAACCTGCTCCTGTCAACCCTGCAGTGAACCTGGCTGAGACCCATCATTGAAGCTGCCACTAGATGGGAGGGAGAGGGAAATAAAGTTTTCCTGTGGGAACCAAGGTCATTCCAACAGGTGGCTGCGAGAAAGGGAGCAAAGTAACCAAGCAACTAGATAGCATTTCTATTGGTCCATGTGACTGATGACTTGAGGAAAGAAGAAAAACTTTCTCTTTAATCAGATGAAAACCACTGGAACTTTCAGAATCAGTTTTCACCAATTGTGCCAATATGATGTATCCTATAAAAAATATCATGAGTCTTTATTGATTAGACCCTGGGCCATAACAGATTGTTACTTGAGGAATCTACCTGTCTCAGAGTTCTGCTTTCTATGGGTACATTATTAGGAATGATGACAGTCCCATTTCTCTTTTGATGGAAGTGATGTGCTGGTGCCTGGAGGCTGTTAGGGTCTGGATGGGTGTCAACAGACTCAAACTCAACCCTGATAGGACGGAGTGGCTGTGGGTTTTGCCTCCCAAGGAAAATCCCACCTGTCCATCCATCACCTGGGGGGGGGGAATTATTGACCCCCTCAGAGAGGGTTCACAACTTGGGTGTCCTCCTCGATCCACAGCTAACATTAGAAAACTATCTTTCAGCTGTGGCGAGGGAGGCGTTTGCCCAGGTTCGCCTGGTACACCAGTTGCGGCCCTATTTGGACCAAGAGTCACTGCACACAGTCACTCATGCCCTCATCACCTCGAGGTTCGACTACTGTAACGCTCTCTACATGGGGCTACCTTTGAAGAGTGTTCGGAAACTTCAGATTGTGCAAAATGCAGCAGTAATCATGGGCTTCCCTAGGTATGCCCATCTCACACCAACACTCCGCAGTCTGCATTGGTTGCCGATCAGTTTCCGGTCACAATTCAAAGTGTTGGGTCATGACCTATAAAGCCCTTCATGGCATCAGGCCATAATATCTCCGAGACCGCCTTCTGCTGCATGAATCCCAGCGACCGGTTAGGTCCCACAGAGTTGGCCTTCTCCGGGTTCTGTCAACTAAACAATGTTGTCTGGCGGGACCCAGGGGAAGAGCCTTCTCTGTGGCGGCTCCGACTCTCTGGAGCCAGCTCCCCTCGGAGATTAGAATTGCCCCCACCCTCCTTGTCTTTCGTAAATTTCTTAAAACCCACCTCTGCCGCCAGGCGTGGGGGAACTGAGACATCTCCCCCGGGCCTATACAGTTTATGCATGGTATGTTTGTGTGTATGTTTTCTATTTAATAAGGGGTTTTTAGTGACTTTTAATTATTAGATTTTTAGATGTGTTATTATTATTATTAGATGTGTTATTATTGTTGTGAGCTGCCCCGAGTCTACGGAGAGGGGCAGCATACAAATAATAATAAATAATTAATTAATAATAATAATAATAATAATAATAATAATAATAATAATATCTTTCCATAATAAAAGTATATCTTGAAAAAGGCCCAAAGTAGTATATATTTGCTACCTATTAATAAGGGAGTATTTGTGTGATGTTAAAAAGGAACACAAACTTTTTTTTTAGAATTGCAGAATATGAAATATATGTTTTCAGACGTATATTTATTATATATCTATATTATATATAGAATCAATGAATCTTTGTGTTGGAGAGAACCTTGGAAGATACATGTCCATGGAGAAATCCTGCAAATGCATCATCTTTGACTGATAGTTCTTTAAACCTGCTTAAATTCCTCCCACTGCCTCCTACTCCTGGATTAATGACAGAATGAGAAAGAGGTAGCCAAACATTACTTGCCAGCATTTTCAGCCTTCGAATTCCAGAATTATCCCACAGAGTTAGAGACAAAGAGCTCATAAGATCTAAATACACAGTTGGATAGATAAATATGCACAGTTACATGATAAAAAGCAGAAGAAAAGAAGGGCCTAGTAATCAATCGAAGGTCCTATTTGAAGGCAAGGTGTTGAAAGAAGAAAATATATTGATGATAGCAAGAATGTTTCATAAATAAGTTATCCTCTTTTAGCTTTAAAACCACATGGACTTTTAAGCAGATAGGCTTAGTGATATTGCTGCAGGGTTGATACATAGATGACTATTGTAAAATTATAATATTACTATTTGAAAGGTAATGTTTGGTCCAGAACGAATTTAGCTTGATAGCTCTTATTGCCTGCTTTGAATGTCAACTGAGTTTAGTAAGCCATATTTCCAAATTCTTGTTCTGATAGTGGCATTATTTCAATGTCCTTGATTTATGGCTGGTCGCTCAGCATAGTTCGGATGGAACTTACCTGGGAGATACTTTATTTAAAGTTTTGACCATTTGTCTCTCCCTGTCACAATAGTGCACCTCCAACAGTCAGTAACTAGACCACATTGATGGCTGTTTGCAGCATCCCTGAGACACATGACTATATTTTATGAATGCTTTGCCAAACCCCCACCCCCCAGCATGTCTCATTTTTGGCAAAATGATACCCATAGCAAACCATTGGTTTGCTTAATAATCATGGTGTTCACATAACAATCACCAAAAAAAGTAATAAAACCAGACATTGCAGTTGTAACTTGAGGATTATCTGTATACTAATTTTACAAAACCTTAATATCCAGTGTGGTTAGAAAGAGAATCTGCTACTTGGAATAACCATTGCCAATCCCTTCCATTGGCAGTGTATTGGTCTGTGTTAACAAAAGATTTGAAAATGTTTATTAAATTCCAGCGAAAATTAAAAATGTAGCTATTTAAGTTCAGCATAAAAGGAAGAGAGAATTAAAAGTTCTCTGCTGTTTGGAGAGCCATAAGTATTTCGAGCTTACTGCAAACTTACTGCATCAGTGCAATTATTTAATTTGATTTATAGCTCACCTCATCCAATTTACAATCCTGCCTGGAATAGGTAAAAAAAATTGTTCATTTTAAAATAGCCAGTTAACCTTGATCAAATTCCATTTTACAAGATCTATCTCTGTTAAGTTCCAGTTTTTATATAACTTCTAGAGGTCACCCAAGCTTGAGCTGTTTGCATGTCTTGAGGTTAGAACGACACCGATCCAGAATTGATTGGAGTCATACTGAGATCATGTAACTTGGAAAGAGGAAAGCCTTAGAAGGCTGGCGCCAGATCACCTAATAGTTTATAACTCATTATTATCACATTAATGGAACTCAGGAAAGGAATAGTCCAGATTCTGGACCATTAAAGTAATGTTTTTGACTAATCAACCAACTTGAGAGTGAGTGTAGCTTAGAGTGAGATTTTTAATGTACTGTACAGCATTTCTTTGTTGCTATTCAAGCTTTTTAAAAAGGACTGATTTTCATCAGTCTTCACACATTTCTAGTTTCATATTAATTAAACTTCATGAGAACTTTGGGAGCAGGGGGGGGGAGGAAGAAAGTGGATAATACAATTTTTCCCCATTCTTTCAATTGCCCACCAAGAAACCTTACTTTCAGGACAAGGTTTAGCATAATAACTTGGTCCATTTAGACTGAAGTTATTGCCTTGATTTTATGGTCATTTTTAAAAAAATGGTTAATGGAACTTCAGTAATGCTTATTAATTTTCTGTTAGAAACCTTAATGGAGGCACTTCAAAATAACGCAAGCTTCAGTGGTTTTTGAAAATACCCAGAGTTCTGGTAATTAGGAAAAATAAATGGAGTGCACAAATTCTTGGTGGTTATACATTGATTTTGTCTGGGATCTTAATCTGTAAGCACTCCATACTTTGATGAGGAGGGGAACATATCTGCAACTATAATCAAACAATTCACACAATCTTAATTTTTCATTATTATGTTACCACAGCTGGAGAAACCTCGGGCTCCCAATTACAGTTGCAATCTGAACACAATTCCTAGGGAATGAGTTATATCAGTCAAAATGTACTGTAGTATAAGGGCAGACTAGATGGACCATGGGGTCTTTTTCTGCCGTCAGACTTCTATGTTTCTATGTTTCTATGTTTTACTGTTAGAACCCTACTTGAATTCAGTGAAATATTCTTCTTTTAATCTTAGTCTGGGGATTGAATTCTAGCAGAAGCAGACAAACTGAAGTGATGTGGAATGACAGAGTAAAAGCAAAAGTTGTCAAGAGGGCTGACATGACATGACAAGAGAGAAGCAACCTAAAAATGGCATAGTAGGAAAGAGGAGGGAAAGCCAACAAATGGTTTTATTTATTTATTTATTTATTTATTTATTTTGTCAAGTACATATTGGTAGTGTACATAGATATAATACTGTTTATGTACATGAGATGGGTACTAATAAGAGGGAAACATTAGGACAGGGATGGTAGATACACTGGTGCACTTACCCTGTTTCCCCAAAAATAAGACGTACCCCGAAAGTAAGGCATGTCAGAGGTTTTGCAGAATTTGCTAATATAAGGCACCCCCCGAAAATAAGACGTAGTCAAGTTTACCTACGGTACGGTGGAAAAACATACGGTACCATTCAAAGCTGTTCATAGCGGTACCGTAATAATGTGGCGTCCCCTGCTGGCCCCTTCCATCGCTTTGTGCCGTCCAGTACAGCAGACACAGTCTGTTGCTGTCTCACTGCCATTACAGTCTCTACTACAGTGCGTAGACTGTAGTTCCTCTGGTGGCCGGAAGCTGCAATAGCGGGAGTATACTGTTGTACCATATAAGTGCCGTTGTTTGTGTTTGTGGGTGCCATACTGATAGGTACCGTACCGTAATCAGTATACCATACGGTACACTTTTTGGGGGGTGTCAGCTTTTCTGCCTGTGATTTTCTCTTATTTGAGAAATATAAGGCACCCCCCGAAAATAAGACGTAGCACAACTTTTGGAGCAAAAATTAATATAAGACAGTGTCTTATTTTCGGGGAAACACGGTATGCACGCCCCTTACTGACCTCTTAGGAATCGGGAGAGGTCAACAGTGGATAGTCTAAGGGTAATGTTTGGGGGGGATTTGGTGATGAAACTACAAAGTCAGGTAGTGAGTTCCAGGCATTAACTACTCTGTTGCTGAAGTCATATTTTCTACAGTCAATGATATCATCAGGGGTAATGGTTTGCATATGATGGTTGCTGGTGGTTTTGTGTAATTTTGTGATGTTAGACTGTCGTTTTCTTCTAGTCCAAATAGGATTGCATTATGATGTTTTTGCTGGCACTCAATGGCATCTTTGACTGTAGTGGAGATACCCAGGGCAAAAAAATGCTATCCAGGGCAAAAAGATGATGAGTCGGAATTTAAAATAATCTCCCTGCTGTAAAGAAAAATGAGTATACAGAAAAATATTATAAACTCCAATAAAAATCAGACTGAATGCTCAGCTTAGGGTTGCTAGGTCCAGATGAAAGCGATTTTGAAAGCTCCTCACTATAAATGTGTACATGTACACATACATAAACATCTGTACACACACACAGCTGTACATACATGCATCTCTCTATGTATACATAAGGATATACACATTCAGCCGTTCATTCATTCATTCATTCATTCATTCATTCTATCTATCTATCTATCTATCTATCTATCTATCTATCTATCTATCTATCTATCTATCTAACTATTAGATTTCTATGCCACCCTTCTCGAGACGACACAGGGCGGCGTACAACATTATAAATGCAAAAATATGCATAAAGAAATATAAATTACTTTTAAAAGTATTACACAAAATTACTAAAAATATTTTTTTTAAACCCCATATACAGTCATATTCATTCATCCAACTCAATCATTCATAATATTGGCCAGAGGCAATCTCAACAACACACACGGCTCCCATACCCGCTGGCAGAGGGGGTCTTCAAACTTTATGAAAGACCAGGAGGGAGGGGGCGGTACGTATCTCCCAGGGGTGGGCTACTGCCCGGAGGGGGGGGGGAACAGTGGGGTAGTGATAGTGGAGCTCCACCCCAGAGCGCCCAATTTGCACTGAAAGATGTTGAAAGAAAATGCAGGCGGTAGTAAAAATGCAGTGTGGTAGTAAAAATTTTGGTAGCCCTTCACTGGTATTTCCAGAGGGAGTTTGTTCCAGAGGGCCAGGGCTGCCACAGAGAAGACTCTTCCCCTAGGTCCTGCCAGTCTAGATGACTATTGTCATTTTCTAGCCGACGGGACCCAGAGAAGGCCGACTCTGTGGGACCTAACTGGCCACTGGAATGCATGAGGCAGAAGACATATATGGATGTATTTTTCTTTCTGTATACATATGTAACACCTGTGCATAAATGCATTCTCTCTTTCTTTCTTTCGCTCCCTCTCCCTCCACATACACACACCTACACACCTGCCTGAAGCTATTCCACAAATAGACAACAAACAAGAAAAACATGTTGAATTAATACCTCATAATTAAAACGAATGTTTTATATTTATGATATCATTTTATATGGCTGCCTAGCTCACACCTGCAATTGCATTCTGTCTGTCTTTCACAAAAGATTCTGGCACGCAGAAATATGCAAGTGCACACTCACACACATTTTTCTTCTTGATGAGAAGAAGAAAACAGAAAAGGAACCTGCATAATAATGGATGAAGAAGAAAGAAAGAAAGAAAGAAAGAAAGAAAGAAAGAAAGAAAAATGGGAGAGGAAGAAAGAGAGAAGAAGCCATTGTTAAATTTGAAACTAAAACAAAAAGAGTTAAATTCACCAGACGAATAACCCCTTTGGAGCTAGGGCTCATTTTCAGGTTGTTCTTCAAAAGCATTGCATTAATAGTCTGCAGCTATTTTACATCTTCTCCCATTCTTATCTGTGAATGTTAAGAACCACCCTCATCTCCCAATTCACAGATAATTATTTCCAGGAAAAATACTCTTCATGTAATTAAGTGCAGTATTTAGCATCACTGTCTAGTGTCAGTTAATTATTTATTTAGCATATTTATAAGGCTGCCATACTCCAGGTGAGTCTGGAGGGCCGTGTATGAGAATGAAAATAGAAAAGAAAATGAGACAAATCAGCAGAAGGTGATGGTGAACCCAGAAGGAAAAGGATCAGAACCATGATGGCAAAGTGGTTAGAATGCGGGCTGATTCTGCTGACTGCCAGCAGTTCAATGCTAACCGAATCAAGATTGAGTCAGCTTTCCATCCTTCCAAGGTTGGGTAAAATGAGATTGCTGGGGGTAATATGCCGACTCTTAGAGAGGGCTGTAAACCACTGTGAAGTGGCATATAAGTCTAAGTGCTATTGCTATCAAAGGCCAAGTACAAATGATGCACACCAGAGCAGCCACAGGGCTCCAAGATGCAACAATGGGATCCTGTGTCCCATCTTGCCTTTCTACTCCCTAGTTTCCTCACTGCTATAGACACAGTTGTTGAGTGGATGATTGTACATCTCAGAACCCAGAGTTGTGACCACTGTGACCACTGTGTGGCCTAGACCAGGGGTAGGCAAAGTTGGCTCTTCTATGATATGTAGACTACAACTCCCAGAATTCATGAGCTAGCATGATTGGCTCAGGAATTCTGGGAGGTGAAGTCCACGGGTCATTGAAGAGCCAACTTCGCCTACCCCAAGCCTAGACTATCAACACTTCCAAAAATGTGAGCACATAATTACATGTTTGAGTCAAGTTTCTGCATTTTTATATCTCGTAACCCAACAGGGGATGAGGGAGGAAACAACACAAAAGAAACAAAAAAGGGGGAAACTTTTAATTGTGTGCTCTGGTTGTCTCTTTTTTAATAGAGCTTATGCCAAACTACCTGATCTACTTTTTTTACTCTTGGAATAGATTAATAGCAGCTTTGAGTGCTATATATAGAAGTATTTCTGCTGAGATGGGATCCTTATGACCAATTCGAGATATTCAAGAGAACAGATCCATGTTTTGCCAGATTACGATAAGCATTAGAGCATTCTGGAATGAACCAATGTTCATTATATTCCTAAATTGTTGTTTTCATAAGCAGAAGCTATTTATTAAAAAAAAAAAAGCTAAGCAGAACTGTAAAGATTTTGGGAAGTTGCATGAAATGCTTAAAGTAGCCAATTGCTGACTTACAGTTATTTGAGCATTAAGGCACACTGTTTCTTTGTTCCTGTGCTATTTAGCAATCCCCATTGAGATTGTTAATAGAACAGTAGTTATTGCTTTCCTGATCTGGGCTTTCATGCAAAGGAAACTGGCCAGAGTCCATCTTCATCCGTCACTTAAAAACAGAGATTACCCACTTGTGATTTCAATGTACTAGTGGCCTGGGAAGACAAAAAGCTCTATATTCCATTAGTTATCTCTTGACCAATTTTGTCAAGGAGAATCAGTGCACTGAAATGTAGAAAAAGATAATGGCATTGATAAATAGTACTTGATAAATAATGCTTAATAAATAGTATTTCCCAAATTGTTGGTCATAGAAAATTAATCATCAAGCATATCTGCCTACAAACATACATATTTGTTAACAGCAAAAAAGAATTTGCTATTGGAAAACAATGTTAAATTTGGGTATGCATTATTTATTTATACACATACGCGCACACACACACACACACACACACACACACACACACACACACACATACTTCTATGCTGCCCAATCCCGAAGGACTCAGGGCGGCTTACAACAACAATGTAAATACAAAACAATAAAAAGAAGTCAAACTTAAAATCTACAAACTATAAAACCCTAAGCAATCACAACAACATGCACACTAATCATTCATACGATTTGGCCATGATAGTTGTTAATCCATGCCCCCACAAGCCTGCCAGGTCTTCGTGGCTGTACAGAAGGCCAGTAATGTGGGAGTATTGCGGACATCAGGTGGGAGGGAGTGGATTCCATAGAGCCGGGGCAGCAACAGAGAAGGCCCTTCCCCGCGGCCCCGCCAACCTGCATTGCTTAGTCGACGGGACCTGGAGAAGGTCAACTCTGTGTGCTCTTATAGTCTCTGGGAGGTATGTGGTAAGAGACGGTCCCATAAAGGTGCCCTGAGACTAATAGGAAGCCAGTGCAGCTCGTATTTTCAAGAAGTCCTTTGAACGTAAAACTTTCAAGAATGCCTAATGCTCCCACCTGTCCTTTTTTAAATTCTCACTTTTGATATGTTTTATATTAATATCTATAAATGTTTAGGTTGGGGTTTTTTTTACTTTATTTTTGTAATTCTTCTTAATTGTGTACTGTACTCCATGGGTGAGTGGCTCCCAGTTCGTCCCAGTTTGGTGAACCAGTAGCAGCAGCGGCAGGATGCTCCGCCGACCTGCCTGGGACGTATCTGTGCACATTAGCGAACCAGTAGCAACAGAATTTACAACTCACTACTGATGTATTCCATTATCTTATGCTAGTCTATAAGTACAATAATGTTTGCTTTTTATATGATTTAACATATTAACAAGGAAATCATAGTTATTTATGAACCGAGGTGGCGCAGCAGGTAGAGTTCAGTACTGCAGGCCACTAAAGCTGACTGTAGATCTGTAGGTCAGTGGTTCAAATGTCAGCAACGGCTCAAGGTTGACTCAGCCTTCCATCCTTCCAAGGTGAGTAAAATGAGGACCCGGATTGTGGGGGCAATATGCTGGCTCTATTAAAAAGTGCTATTGCTAACATGTTGTAAGCCATCCTGAGTCTAAGGAGAAGGGCGACATAAAGAAAATGAATGAATGAATTTATGAGTTAGTTAGTTATTTCCCGTCTTTATTATTGTTTCAACTCAAGGCGATTAACTTATCTAATGCACCTTCCTCCTCCTAATTTTCAAACAACAACAACTCTCGTGAGTTTGGTTGGGCTGAGAGAGAATGAATGGGCCAAAGTCATCCAGCTGCCCACTATGTACAATAGTTGTAACAATCTCTTTGTATCTTTCTTTCTTGTTTTTTCTACATCTCCAAAGACTGGCTGATAATATTATTAGTGTGGGCAAGGCTAATATTTTTGATTCACTGCTTCCAGGAGGCAATTCGGAGGGATGTTAAAGAATCAATTTACTACACTGACCTTTGCCAAAATTTAAAATATAATTTACCTTTCTATTTTCCTATCTATTTTGTTCCTTAGTTTATATACAAAATAAAAAATCATAAAGCCCTCCAAAACAGCACATTTGATGCTGAATTTTAGCCAAATATTTTAGGGGAAGGTACAAACTTCTCACCCTCATAGAAAGCATTTATACTTAAATAAAATGTATCACAATCAATGAATGATTAAACAAAAAACCTCTGTGGATCTGAAGTAAGCTCATGAAAGCTGTGACATTTAATAAAATTTGTTAATCAGGCAACATGCTGCCACGCTCTTGATTTTTCACCACAGTAGTCTAACATGGCTGTCTTCCTACAAACTTAGTAACATTACATATTGTGCTGAAAGGTTTATTTTGCATTACTTAGCCAATGCAGTCTGTTTAGAAGAGTCTATCAAGAATTTGAGCATACATGCCAACATGAGATTTAATTCTCATTTAAAAATAAAAGAAGCTATACTTGCTTCTCTGTTTCTCTTCCTGCAATTGACTATGGCTTCGCAGACACGTAATAAATTCCACGTAATTGATAAACAAAATGTAATCATTAGAGGAGCCTTTGAGTTTGCATTCTAATAAAACTCTCTTTTGTCTAAATCAGAGGTGGGTTCCTTCCGATTCAGACCAGTTCATCCAAACTCGTATTGACCCGCTGGTGATGTCACAATGTTGTCACTGAACTGGATCAGTCGGTGCCAGTCTGTGGGTGGCACCATCATTTCTTTTTTTAAAAAAAAATATTTCCTTCTCAATTCCGGCACTGTGCATGGGTTCGCCATCTGTTTTTCGGCTTTGTTGTTTTGCCACATGGCACAGGAGGAAGCAAACTGGCAGTAAAGTAAGTTAGAACCCACCCCTGCTTCCTTTTGGCTCCCAGGGAGCTGTAGGGAGCTTGCTAGGCCCAAGACTAGGTGTTGATAGTGTGGCACCCCCCACGTCCCTATTGGCTCCCAGGGGGATGTAAGGAGCTTGCTAGGCCCAAAACTGGGTGTGGGTAGTGTGGCACCCCCCACGTCCCTATTGGCTCCCAGAGGGCTGTAAGTAGCTTGCTAGGCCCAAAACTGGGTGTGGGTAGTGTGGCACCCCCCACGTCCCTATTGGCTCCCAGGGGGCTGTAAGGAGCTTGCTAGGCCCAAAACTGGGTGTGGGTAGTGTGGCACCCCCCACGTCCCTATTGGCTCCCAGGGGGATGTAAGGAGCTTGCTAGGCCCAAAACTGGGTGTGGGTAGTGTGGCACCCCCCACGTCCCTATTGGCTCCCAGGGGGCTGTAAGGAGCTTGCTAGGCCCAAAACTGGGTGTGGGTAGTGTGGCACCCCCCATGTCCCTTTTGGCTCCCAGGGGGCTGTAAGGAGCTTGCTAGGCCCAAAACAGTGCATGGGGTCTATAGGAAGGTTTGCTAGGCCCAAAGGTGGTGGTGGGGGGCTTCAAGGGAGAAATAAAAAAACCCTCATTATTTGGGGATCCCCCACGTGCACGGAGTTTGAATTGAGAACTTATTTTAAGTGGCTGCTAAGCTATCCTTCTCAGACTAAGCTAATCAACAATGGAGCTCTAAGAATGCCAGATGATCAATGGGCATGGTCTGAGTTTCAAAACACCAAAGACCTTCTGGGCTTCTTCACCGGAAGGGAGGGGGGAAGGGAGAAAGAGAGAGAAAGAAGAAAGAAAAATACATAAAGAAAAAAGAGAAAGAAAGAAGGAAAGAAAGAGAAAGAAAGAAAGAGGAAGGAAGGAAGGAAGGAAGGAAGGAAGGAAGGAAGGAAGGAAGGAAGGAGAGGGAGAGAGAGAAAGGAAGAAGAGGAAGGAAACACCATAAACCCTTCCATTAGATGTGGCTTCAGAAGACACTTTGAAACAGCACAGCAATATAGGGGTGGAAGACATCTTGGAGGTCACCTAGCCCAACCCCATGCTATAGCAGGAAACCTTATATTGTCTGGATTATTTTGATGCCTCTAACAGAGAGGAAAATTGCCAGAAAGGAGAAGGAGTTTACTAGGACAAGGCTGCCATGCAAAGGAAAGCAGAGATGGTCCTTGACTTATGACTAGTGTTGGGCGAACCGAACCTGCAAATTTCTATAAAAATAAAAGGAAGCAAAAGGATTTTGCTTCCTTTTTTCCCCTCCATTTATTTTTACAGAAATTTATTTTGATTCATTTATTTTTACAGAAATTTATTTTACTTCATTTATTTTTACAGAAAGGACGTTGCAGCGGCTTGCTGCAAGCAGAAGTTCTGGTTTGGGTTTGGTGAACTCACCCAAACTTCATGGCAAAGTTCTGGTGAGTTCACCAAACCTGAACTTCATTGGGTTCGCCCAACACTACTTATTACCACAACTGAGCACAACTGAGCCCAACACTACTTATTACCACAACTGAGCCACAACTGGTTGTTAAGCAAGGGCATTGGTAAGTGAGTTTCACCACATTTTACTCAATCCATGACATTTCCTGGCTCTAACAGTGATGTGCAAGCTAGGGAAGAACATCTGAAGGCATGTGTGTAATGTTCTAATGCACAGAGGTTATAGTTAAATGTGTGGCAGAAAGTAGTCTCTGGGAGTTTTTTTCCCAAATGCATTAAGTGAGATTGAATGTGTAGTTTTAAAAGAGTTTTCTTTATGTGTGTGTTTGTATGTTTGTGTGTGTACATACACATGCAGTATATATTGTAGATAATGTATCTTTTTGTGTGCCTCTGTGTAATATGTATGCACACATATAGGATTAAATAGTGTATTTTTGATGTTCAGTAGTAGTAAGGGAAATTGTATCTCATTGAGGCCTTTGAGGCGAATAGAGATTAGTCACCCTAACCCTAACTTTTAACATGAGTGATGTCAAGTTGACCATGCCCTCCCCAGTCACATGACTGCAAAGCCACTCCCACCCAGTAACATGATTGCCAAACAAGTCCTATCCAGTCACATGACCACAAAGCCACGCCCACCATCACATGACCATCAAGCCATGCCCACAAAATAAACCATGCCCACAGAGTGGTAGTAAAGAAAATGGAACCCACCCCTTATCTAAATATGTTTCCCTTGGTTGGTAATTCATATTTTAGTTCACAGTGTTTAAAAATGGAAGGCGGGCAGAGCTGGATGAGATGTCGACTACGGAGCTCAGTGTGTATTTAATATAAAAACCTTGCATTATTCATTTTCGCAATTTGAATAACTTTGAATCTAGCATTCCTGCTCATCTTTTCTTTGATGAACAATTAATTATTAAAATATAATACTGTCAGCATATGGTACAGGAAAAAAATTCTTGGAAACAGAAGATGAGATTCCCTCTCAGAGAACCACGAAATGCATATTTGAATTGTACTTTACATAATATATTGGCCCAGCATTTAAAAATACTCCTGCATGATTCTAATTTTTCTTTTAGAACATATGGAACCCATGCAAACAAAATGTTACAAGAAGTTAATGAGGATAACGTATTTGAATACAGCCTTAGGAAATCTGCCTTAGGGAAGTTCCATAGAAGCATTTTTGTTGACTTGTGTGTTTTTGATGGCACACAGATTTATCTCACTGCAGAGCCGTCAACCAGAAACCCTCAGGAAAGAGATCAGATATTATGTTACCCATCATTTGAAGTGAAATAATTTATTTCTAAAGATAATGCTGTTAATCTGTAGATGGAAAATTCATAGCTACTAAGCTTCCTCAAGTTAACGCAGTCTTGTTGCATCTGTCATCTACTACGGGTGATATAAATCAGTAATGGGTCCTCCACAGGCTGCAGGCAACTATTTCCAACTTCCAGTTTGCAATCTCTTCCTCATTCCCCAGCTGAGTTTTCCTTCCCTGCTGCCCAGATGATTAGTCCTGGAAACAGCTGAGGAACATCTTTCCTGGTATCTCAACATGCACAAAGTTGAGGGGTGCTCTCTGAGATTGCTATACTATATGCTATGCCGAACTATATATAATATCTGATAATATCTGATAATATCATCAGTGCTAGTAAGGACTGGGGTTTGCTCTCAGATTATATTCTACTGCAGGGCTCTCCAAACTTGGCAAGTGGGCTTTGAGTTCACAAGACCTATAAAGCCTTATGTGGCATTGGACCAAATGACCTCTGGTGCATGAGTTCCAGTGACCTGTTAGGTCTCACAGAGTCGGCCTACTCCAGGTCCTGTCAACTAGACAATGTCATTTGGCGGGACCTAGGGGAAGAGCCTTCTCTGTGGGGGCACCTCTGGAATCAGCTCCCCCACCCACCTCGCCTTCCGTAAAAGCTTAAAGACCTATTTATGCCGCCATGCTTGGGGCTATTAGTTTTAGCCCCCTGGCCGACATGTGTAGTATGTTCTGTTGTGTGAATAGCAATGAATGATTTTAAATCTTATTAGAGTTTTTAATAGTTTTTAGTTATATTAATTGGATTTTTAGATATGTATATGGTATATTGTTTTTGACATGTTGTGAACTGCCCCAAGTCCTCGGAGAGGGGCAACATACAAATCCAATAAATAAATAAATAAATAAGTCTTGAAGTTGCCAAGTTTGGAGACGCTGTTCTAGTTGCTTGCCTAGCCTTGGAGATTGTACTGCCCTGATTGCAGTTGGTTCGGCCATTGTTTACTATGCACAAAGTTGCATATGTCACAAGAAAAGCATGCTTCAAGAACTCCCTCCAAAAATAACCCAGAGGCACATAAGTACAAATATGTGTAATTTATTTATTTACTTGTTTGTTTGTTTGGATTTGAATGCCACCCAATTCCCAAAGGACTCAGGGCGGCTCACAACCGAAAAACAAAACATACAATGTAGTATTAAGACCCTATAAAAACAATTTAACACAATTTAAAACTGACAATTAAAAGCAATTAAAACAGTTTAAAAACCTTGCATATATGGCCGGATCTCAATGGTATACCATCGGATCAATGGCCCCAGGCCTGCCAGAAAAGCCAGGTCTTTACGGCTAGTCCGAATCTCAGGAGGTAGCTGGTTCTAAAGAGTCAGAGCAGCCACAGAGAAGGCCCTACCCCATGGGTCACCCAGCTGACACCGTTTAATTGACGGGACCTGGAGAAGACCAACTCTGTGGGCCTTTACCGGCCGCTGGGAGCTGTGTGATAGAAGGCGGTCTCGAAGATAGTCTGGCCCTAAAGCCATGTAGGGCTTTAAAAGTAATTTAAAAGAATTGATTAGACTGAGTGTTTTTTATATAATGGAATTTTAGTTTACTGTTTTTATCTATTAGATTTGTATACATATTGTTTGTATTGCATGTTGCATACAAGTCTAATAAATAATAATAATAATAATAATAATAATAATAATAATAATAATAATAATAATAATAACAACAACAACAACAACAACAACAACACCCAACATCCTGAATTGAGCCTGGAGACCAATTGGGAGCCAGTGCAGTACACGGAGTGCATATAATCTCTTTGTATAATCTCCAAAAATATTACACAAGGGAAAAATGCTTGGTTAGATATCCCAACCCCCAAGCATCTTGTTCCTGCCACCTGTAATGAAGCAAGAGAAAGGCTGAAACAAGATATCAATTTTGGAAAACATGGAGTAAAAAAAGGTTGCTACTGAATAGCAGAGCTGTATTTATGTAGCTCTAAGTAGCAAATTTGAATGTGAACTAAGTAGGGTGAAGAGTATACGGGGCAGAAGAGGTAGAGCCAAATAAGCCAAACAAGAACTTCAAGTTGAAATTTTATTTCTGAGCGCGACACACAAAGGAGCATGTTTTATGATTGATCATAGATCTACATTGGGCGACTGGTTCCAAGGTTGACTTGGAAGCAACTCTTTAATATGAATAGAGAAGTTCTAACTAAGTACAGGTGATCCTCAAGTTACAACCACAGTTGGGACCAGCAATTCCATTGCTAAGCAAGGTGGTTGTTCAGTGAGTCAAGTCCAATTTTCCAACCTTATTTTGCCACATAGTTCTTAAGTAAAGTATTGCAGTTGTTAAGTGAATTGTCCATTGATCCAAAATCCAGCTTCCCCTGTTGACTTTGCTTCTTGGAAGCCAGTTGGCAAGGTTGCAGATGGTGACCACATGACCTCAGACCTCTGCATAGCCAGCATAAATACATGCTGTTTGCCAAATTATTGTAACTTTGAACAATCACTAAATGAATGGTTGTAAGTCAAGGACTGTCTGTAATTAAGGAACCTTGTCTCTGCTATTATTTTTGTTCCCATATATTTTGAGCGCCAATGTTTTTCTTCAATGGTTAGATGACCTAGACCAGGGATAGGCAAAGTTGGATCTTCTATGACATGTGGACTTCAACTCCCAGAATTCCTCAGCTAGCATGATTGGTTCAGGAATTCTGGGAGTTGAAGTCCACAAGTCACAGATGAGCCAACTTTGCCTACCCCTGGCCTAGACCAGTGATGGTAAACCTTTTTTACCTTATGTGCCGAAAGCCTGTGTGGCCACACCAATATTCAATGCCCCCCATGCCCAACCCCCTCTGCATGCACACATGAGCCCCCACGCTGTTCTGCCTTGCACACTACCCACCCCCACGCTCCCCCATTTTCCAATTTCTGGTAGGCCTGTTTTTCACTCTTCCCAGGCTTTAGAGGCTTCCCTGGAGCCTGGGGAGGGTGAAAATGCCCCCCACCCCCAGAGAACTTCAGGAGGCCGAAAATACTTTCCCAAAACCTCTGCACAAGCCAAAAATCAGCTGGCCATCTCGCACATGCAGCTGCTCATGTACCGGCATATATTGCTCTGGCGGCAGATACGGCACAGGTGGCACCATGTGCCATAGATTCACCATTACGGGCCTAGACATTGGTATCTGAATATTGATCTTTTTTATGTTCATATTTTATTGGGTTCTTTTTAATCTTGGGGAAATAATAATAATAATAACAATTATTATTATTATTATTATTATTATTATTATTATTATTAATAATAATAATAATAATAATAACAATAACAACAGCAACAACAACAATAATAATAATAATAATAATAATAATAATAATAATAATAGTAATAATAATAATTTATTAGATTTGTATACCGCTCCCTCTCCAGAGACTTGGAGCGGCTCACAACAATAACAACAATGTGACAAATCCAATATATTTAAAAGACATCTAAAACCCCATTATTAAAACCATGCAACACAATCATACCATACATAAACAATAAATTGCAATCCTATACATGATATGCTATATGCCAGTGATGGTGAACCTTTTTTTCCTTGGGTGCCGAAAGAGCATGCACATGCACTATCACGCATGTGCGAGTGCCCACACCCATAATTTAATCCCTGGGGAGGGCGAAAACAGATTCCTCCGCCCCCCAGAGTCCCTCTGGGAGCCAGAAACAGCCTGTTTCCCAACTTCTGGTGGGCCTAGTAGGCATGTGTTTTGCCCTTCCCAGGCTCTAAAGGCTTCCCTGGAGCCAGGGAAGAGTAAAAATGCTCTCCTGATTCCCCCTGGAAGCCAAAAACGCCATCCCAGAGCCTCTGTGTGAGACAAAAATCACATGTACAATGGAGCTGAGCTAGGGCAATGGCTTGTGTGCCAGCAGATATGGCTCTGTGTGCCAACCTGTGGCACCATGCTATACATTCACCATCACTGCTACATGCTAAATAAATAAGTAAATCTGCTTTTATCTTGGAATTCCCAGTTTTAGGCAAACCTTTAAGCCTCTACTTTACTTCTTTTCATGATACACAGCAGGATCTTGAACCACAATAGGTTCTTTAGCTGGTCGATGCCAACACAAATATTGACATGCTCGTGCCTTGTGGAGAAGTAACAAATGATGGAATATGGCACTGAGTTACTGCCCCAGAAAGAAGCGTAAGAGCTCCCTGCGGTGGGCTAGGGACAATGCTGAGGTGTGCAGTGAGCAGGAAAGAAGCCAAGAGGAACATTTCAATAATTTAGACAGCACCGAGGAACGTTCAGAAAGCTCAACCACTGCAACACGGCATTCCACGCGTGGCAGCTGTCAGGCCTTCTCTGAAGGCTGCTTCATCTGTGGTCCAGTGAGAACCCAGAGGAGAGATGACAGCTGCCCTCAATTTTCATGCCCAATAGGTAACGGTTTCTCACGTTGGCCATTTTGCATTGTTTACTCTCAGCCTCGTCGCCAGGATTATATTCAGACATATGCCAACTGCACGTTTCTGGTTTTATCCTCTCTTTTTATGATTTGAGCTTGGCAAGATTTGTAAGTCTCCCAATTAGCAGCTTATTTGGAAAATGAAATGAAGGATGAAAAGCACTTATGCTGCATTTCACACATTGGCTAAGCAGAGCTAGTGCCTCTCTGTATAGAAAGAGGGTGGGTGGGAATTTAAAGGTGTGAAGTGCTGTGAGCCACGGGGGGAAGCACAGTGTTTTTAGCTGAACTACCTGCATTACTTATACTTGGAAAGGTCTGAAGGAGTTTTTTGTGGTGTTATTTTTTTTAATCTAGGCCATAGCTTGAAAACCGGATGAAAAGATATACAGTGATACCTTGTCTTACAAACTTAATTGGTTCCGGGAGGAGGTTCTTAAGGTGAAAAGTTTGTAATTCGCCTGCCAGCCGAAGCACCCGTTTTTGCGCTGCTGGGATTCCCCTGAGGCTCTCCTCCATGGGAAACCCCACCTCCGGACTTCTGTGTTTTTGCGATGCTGCAGGGGAATCCCAGCAGGGGAATTCTAGCATCGCAAAAACGAGCGCTTTGCTGGCAACGGAAGTCCAGAGGTGGGGTTTCCCAGCGAAGGGAGCATCAGTGAAATTGCAGCATTGCAAAAACACCGAAGTCCTCAAAACCCCACCTCCGGACCTCTGTGTTTTTGCAATGCTGCAATTTCACTGAGGCTCCCCTCGCTGGGAAGCCCCACCTCTGGACTTCCATTGCCAGCGAAGCGCCCGTTTTTGTGCTGCTGGGATTCCCCTGCAGCATCACAAAAACACGGAAGTCCAGAGGTGGTGTTTCCCATGGAGGGGAGCCTCAGGGGAATCTCAGCAGTGCAAAAACAGGTGCTTCGCTGGCAATGGAAGTCTGGAGGCGGGGCATCCCAGCGGCGGCGGTGGGTTTGTAAGGTGAAAATAATTTGTAAGAAGAGGCAAAAAAATCTTAAACCCCGGGTTTGTATCTCGAAAAGTTTGTATGACGAGGCGTTTGTAAGACGAGGTATCACTGTATTGCATTCTTATCATGCACTTTCTTGAATCACCAGGCACATAGCAATTCTAATTGTTCTCCTTCTTAATGCAACGGTTGTGGTTTTAGTTATTGCTGCGCTTAATAACATGGATGTAGACCTGTTCTCCGGGCATTAGTCTTAATACTTTTTAAAGCCAGTCTAATCGAGGTTACTGTCGAATCTTTTGCCAAAAAATTCCTAAACGCACTGAAACGAACATGTGCTTTGAATTACCTTTTCTGAATGTACGCCTGTTTCCTGTATTCACAAAGACCGTACTCCTTATCCCCCTCCCTTCTGATTAGGAATATATCAGTCTGAAAATTACGTTGCACAGAAGGTCAAGACAGATTATGTTATTGCTCCTTAGCCATACAAATTTACCAAATGTCTCAATAATAATAATAATAAGGATGTAGATAAGGCAGCAGCACTAGGGAAATCAGCCTTCTCAGCATGGAAGAAGTTCGTTGTTGGGACAGATTCTTTGTATAAAGCACTTATTAAGAACCTTGCTGTTACCTTTTTTATGGCAATAGTGTAGAATTTGGCCGGTTAATCATCAGAACTGCAGGGGATAATTGCAAAAGAACCAAAGATGTCTATCTTTGCCAGTGGCTTGTTCGCTCTAATTTTTCTTTTATTTCTCTAAAATGTAAATTTTAGAAACGGAAAATAGAGGTTTCTCAGGAAAGCCTTTATGTGAAAAGGAAATTGTGTGTGTGTGTATGTACATGTACATGTATATGTATATATATTTAGTCCATATATATGTGTATATGTATATATGTATATGTATATGTATATATATTTAGTCCATATCTATATATAAGAGAAAAGAGAAGGAAAAAAATTGAAAAGCAATTAATTCCAAATGGGCTGCAATACAGTGATCTCTCGGTTAGCGCGGGGGTTACGTTCCAAGACCTCCCGTGCTAACCGATTTCCGCGTTATACTGGATGCGGAAGTAAAAACCACCATCTGCGCATGTGCGGCATTTTTTTCATGGCCGCACATGCGCAGATGGTGGAGTTTGCGTGTGGGCGGCGGGGAAGACCAAGGGAAAGTTCCTTCAGCCGCCCAACAGCTGATCTGCTCCGCAGCGCGGAAGCAGCGAGGAGCCGAAGATGGGGTAAAGGCAAAGGGGAAACCCCATCTTCGGCTCCTCGCTGCTGCCGCGCTGCGGAGCGGATCAGGTGTTGGGCGGCTGAAGGAACCTTCCCTTGGTCTTCCTGCCGCCCAGGCAAAGGGGAATCCCCAAGATCGCTTGCCGCTTGCCGCTTTGCAGCTTGGAGCCTTGCTTCGCCTCCTTCGCTGCAATAGGCAAGCGGCAAGCGATCTTGAGAAAGAGAGAGAAAGGAGGGCGACTTGCCAGTCCACGCCCCCCTGGATGAACAGCCTCGCATGGCCCCAGCGCCGGGCTCCGCTGTTGCCTCCGCCCCCATTCGGCTCTGCAGCTGAGAGGCCTTCCCGGCAGAGCCCTCCCCAACAGCTCCCGCCGCCAGCGCAAAAAAGAAAAGAAAAAAAAAATCCCCAAAAGAGGCAGGCACAAAGCGGGGGCACAAGGGGAGCTGCCCGGCAGAGGTTGCTTTTTTTCTTCTCGTGGGCAAGTGGAGGGGGGGAGAGAGAAGGGAGGAAGAGAGTGTGAGAGAGGAAGAAAGAGAGAGAGAAATGATAGAAAAAAGGGGAGAAAAAAGAGAAATGAGAAAATGATTGAAGCATAGTGACAGGAAAGAAAGAGAAAGAGACAGAGAAGTGACTCTTGGTGATGACGTATGACGTCATCGGGTGGGAAAAACCGTGGTATAGCAAAAAAACCGCGGACTTATTTTTTAATTAATATTTTTTGAAAAACCGCGTTGCAGCGTTTCGCGCTAATTGAGAACGCGCAAATCGAGGGATCACTGTACATTACTGGTGAAATGGGTTTCATAGTTTATACATTTAAAGACATGGATCTCTTTCTGTTGATCCCTTAAATTTATTATTTATTTATTCATTATTTGGATTTCTATGCCACCCTTCTCCGTAGAGTCAGGGCGGCTTACAAAATGAAAACAATACAAAAAGAACATGTGAATTGTTAAATTGTTTTTTAATCTACTATGCCCGTGTGTCTCAACCGCCTGTAATTACAGGGTAATTAGTCCAAGAAGACACACACCACACGATAAAAGGAAAACCCAAAAGTTTTTATAAACAGAAAAACAGAAACAGCTTCCTTTTTAAATGTCAAAGGGATTTTCTGGTACACATAAGGCACAGGTTAAATGCAGTCCAATTGCTCACCCAATAACTGGGAAATTGAGTCCAATTCTAAAGTCCAGAGAGTCCACACACACAATCCTGAACAGCAAAAACCACGATCATGAAGAAACAATGAATCAGATAAACTGCCATGAGGCTAAAACACCAGGCTGCACTTTTATCTGTAGAACTAATTACAGCAGCCCCACCCAACCACAGGTGGCCTCATTTTCTCTTGTAATAATCCTTCAGTTGTTGTCTCCTATGCCTCACTCTAGGCATGCGTGGATGTGTCATTAATTCTTGTTCAGAATCCAGGGATGATACAGATGACTGATCTCCTCCTGGGCTGTCTGCCAAACTCCCCTCTTCCCTGTCACTCACGCTTCCTTGGTCAGAGGAGACTTTGTCTGCTGATTCCACTGGGAGCAAAACAGGCCTGTGGCATGTGGATGTCTCCCCCACATCCACCCCCACATTCCTTGGGGCAGGAGCTGGGCCAGAGCTAACCACAACACTATATATCAATAATTATGAGGGTGGGGAAATTATCTTAAACAGAAGTGATCCAGAACCAGACATTAATTTCAGCACCACAAAAGCAATTTTAACAAAGCAATGTATAAAAACTACTCAGTTTTCTTCACCATCCAGCTCCCCCTCCCCCTTCTTTCCGGGGCTCCTAAAAATAGGGAAGACAAAGACATCCTCAAGTCAAGTTTGATTTCCTTTGATATTTTTCATATTGGTAGTGCATTTTTGGCAGCAATGCAAAAGTAATTCACAATCCCTTCTATTCTTTTTCCCGGGTTCCTAAAGGGAAGCCTGAGGATTGCAGAATAGCAGGCAGCGCAGGGTGGGTAAAGTTAAACATGCCATCAGTTTAGAGTCCTTGCATTGCCACAAAAGATCCAAGTGCATCCCCCTTTGAATTCTGTTGACCTTATCTAGGACCAAATGATGACCATCAGTTGACTAGGCTCTTATGGATAAGCTTCAATAAATCACTTATACTGCAATCTTATGAATGGTCTTGATTCTTTGCCCCTGACATGGACTTCCTAATCCATGTCCTGATGGTTTTGCATGGAAGTATGCATGGTCCCACTCTGCTTTACTATTTGGATATCAGGTTTGGCTAGGCACTGCCATCACGGAGAGCATGATCAGTTGCAGTAATCAAGATGAGTCTCAACTCCATCTTTGTACTGACTTTGTATTCCTGCAATGTGAATGGAAGCCGAGCCTGACATTCTAGAGATCAGAATGGTCTGATAGTCTATTGTCATAGGGTACAAATTAGCAATCAGGAAACAATCAATATTAATATAAAGTGCAAGGATACAAGCAACAAGTTACATTCCTGCAGTCATAAATGGGAGAAGATGGGTGATAGGAATGATGAAAAATGGGTGAGCAGTGTGGTCGGGCAGTAGGAAACGCAAGTAGGATGCTTGGCTGCATAGCTAGAGGTATAACAAGCAGGAAGAGGGAGATTGTGATCCCCTTATATAGAATGCTGGTGAGACCACATTTGGAATACTGTGTTCAGTTCTGGTGACCTCACCTACAAAAAGATATTGACAAAATTGAACGGGTCCAAAGACGGGCTACAAGAATGGTGGAAGGTCTTAAGTATAAAACGTATCAGGAAAGACTTAATGAACTCAATCTGTATAGTCTGGAGGACAGAAGGAAAAGGGGGGACATGATCGAAACATTTAAATATGTTAAAGGGTTAAATAAGGTCCAGGAGGGAAGTGTTTTTAATAGGAAAGCGAACACAAGAACAAGGGGACACAATCTGAAGTTAGTTGGGGGAAAGATCAGAAGTAATATGAGAAAATATTATTTTACTGAAAGAGTAGTAGATCCTTGGAACAAACTTCCAGCAGACGTGGTAGATAAATCCACAGTAACTGAATTTAAACATGCCTGGGATAAACATATATCCATCCTAAGATAAAATACAAAAAATAGTATAAGGGCAGACTAGATGGATCATGAGGTCTTTTTCTGCCGTCAGTTTTCTATGTTTCTATGAGAAGACTAATAATATGGTAATGCAGCCTTAGTGAATACTTTGACAGTGGTGAGGGAATTATTTGTTTAGTAGAGTGGTGGCCTTCGGGAAAATCCTGTTCTTGTGTCTGGTTGTCCTGGTGTGCAGTGGTCTATAGCACCATTTTGAGAGTAGGAGTTGAAACAATTTATGTCCAGGATGTGAGGAATCTGTAAATATTTTCATGGCCCTCTTTTTGACTCATACCGTATACAGGTCCTCAATGGAAGGCAGATTGGTAGTAATTGTTTTTTCTGCAGTTTTGATTATCCTTTGAAGTCTGTGTCTGTCTTGTTGGGTTGCAGAACCGAACCCAACAGTTATAGGGGTGCAGATGACAGACTCAATAATTCCTCTGTAGAACTGTATCCCTAGCTCCTTGGGCAGTTTGAGTTTCCTAAGTTGGCTGAGAAAGAACATTCTTTGTTGTGCTTTTTTGATGATGTTTTTGATGTTAGGTGACCATTTTAGATCTCGAGATACGATAGAACCTAAATATGATAGAACCATTATAGCAGTACCTAGTTTTTCCCAACTGTAAACAATGTTCAGAAATTCAGTGACAGGCTTGCCAAAATAATAATAAGTTTTCGGAGAGGGGCGGCATACAAATCCAAATAATAAAAATAATAAATAAATAAATAATAATAATTTATTAGATTTGTATGCCGCCCCTCTCCGAAGACTCGGGGCGGCTCACAACAAACGATAAAACAATATATATAGGCACAAATCTAATATTAAGAAAAAACTAAAAACCCTATCATAATTAAAAACCAAAAGATTTATGTGTGTGGGCATCAAAAGTTTTCAAGGGCTTGTTGATATTTGTCACACTTCAAATACTTTGCCTGAAATTGCATACTTGCAACAGAAGAGTAATATTGCTAAATAAGTCTACTGTGTTAGAATTTGTTAAATATATACAGTATAAATAAATATATATTACATTAATTATATGCTCTTAAAAGATGCCATTAGCTTGGACCACTGACATGCAATGCATACCTGATATGAAAATACTATTCCACAGCTGAAGAAACAGCTCTTTTCTGTGGTATGAATTGTATAAATCGTATTTGTCACAGGTTTTAACTGTTAGTCTAGTCGATGAAAGATTTGACCTGTATTGGAGAGAGAGAGAGACCTAATCTGAATACCGGCTCAGTATGGATTTGTGGATATGCTCTTTGAGTCTTACTTTTAGTGTTGAATCAATTTGTCATTGTAACGTGCTTTGCAGGTTAAACTTATTACAAATATGCTAATATTAACTCTGTTAGTGGGAATGGCAGTGGTGTCATGGGGGTACGGATCTGAAATAAAATCTGTGCTCGTTCTAGCAACCATTGGGTTTTATTTTAAAAAATTGACAATACAGTGGTACCTCTATCTACGAACTTAATTCGTTTCGTGACCAGGTTGTTAAGTAGAAAAGTTTGTAAGAAGAAGCAATTTTTCCCATAGGAATCAATGTAAAAGCAAATAATGTGTGCGATTTGAGGAAACCACAGGGAGGTTGGAAGCTCTGTTTCCTCCCAGGAGATTCCTAGAGAGGCCCCACAGAGGCTTCTCCCCACCTTTTCTGGCCCTGTTTCCACCCGAGAGATTCCCAGGGAGGCTCCACGGAGGCTTCTCCCCGCCTTTTCTGGTTACAGTTTCAGAGGCTCAAGTTTGTAAGTGGAAAATGGTTCTTGAGAAGAGGCAAAAAAACTTGAACACCCGGTTCTTATCTAGAAAAGTTTGTGAGGCGTTCTTAGATAGAGGTATTTATTTATTTATTAGATTTGTATGCCGCTTCTCTCTGTAGACTCGGTACCACTGTATTGTCTGTTCCTTACAGAGAACCTATATGGAAATCCTCAGTCCTCCGGGTCATGCTTGTCCCAAAGGTGCTTTTTCAAAAGACAACTGGACTGTCTGGTTTTTCTTTGAGGACATTACACTTCTCATCCAAGTATCTTTTATTTATTTATTTATACATTTGTCCAATACACAAATACATAGGAAGAAAAATAGACATGTAGCAATATATATAAGGGTAAAAGTGAACTTAGAGGAGAGGATATATGAAAGGAAGAAAAATATATATGATATGTGAGAGAAAGAAAAGACAATTGGACAGGGAACGAAAGGCACACCAGTGCACTTATGTACGCCCCTTACTGGCCTCTCAGGAACCTGGAGAGGTCAATCGTGGAGAGTCTAAGGGAGAAATGTTGGGGGTTAGGGGTTGACACTATTGAGTCCAGTAATGAGTTCCACGCTTTGACAACTCGATTGTTGAAATCATATTTTTTACAGTCAAGTTTGGAGCGGTTCGTATTAAGTTTGAATCTGTTGCGTGCTCTTGTGTTGTTGCAGTTGAAGCTGAAGTAGTCATTGACCGGTAGGACATTGCAGCATATGATCTTGTGGGCAATACTCAAATCGTGTTTTAGGCGCCGTATTTCTAGACTTTCTAGACCCAGGATTGTTAGTCTATTTTCGTAGGATATTCTGTTTCGAGTGGAGGAGTGAAGGCCTCTTCTGCTGAAATATCTTTGGACATTTTCAAGGGTGTTAATGTCTGAGATGTGGTATGGGTTCCAGAAAGATGAGCAATAGTCTAGGATGCGTCTGGCAAAAGTTTTGTAGGCTCTTGTGAGTAGTGAACTCTTCAACTGAAGAGGCTTCTTGGATGAGAGAGAAACGTCTGTTCGTGATATAAACATTGGATTGTTCATTACCCACTTTAGAGGCCTGTGAGTTTAAAAAGAAACTTATGCAAAATGGTCTAGACCAGGGGTGTGACGGTGACATCACGTGACATATCAGGATTTTCCCCCTCTTTGCTAAACTGGGAATGGGTGTGGCCAGCGCATGATGCATCTGGTCTGCAGGCTAGGAGTTTGACAACCCTGCTCTAGGCTGTTAGGGAAGGTTCATTCAAGATACTTTTGATATGCTGACTTTATAACAGCAAGAAAAGGTAAGGATTGCAGTTAACAATGGATGCTGTTTCTACAGTATATAAAACTTAAAGAGCTAGAGATAGTCCTTGACTTATAATCACAGTTCAGCCCAACATTTCTGCTTCCAAGCAAGACATTTGTTAAGTGAGTTTTGCCCTATTTCATGACTTTATGAGCCTTGCTGGCGCAGTGGTTAGAGTGCAGTACTGCTGACTGCTGACCGTAGTTTGCCAGTTCAAATCTCACCAGGCTCAAGGTTGACTCAGCCTTCCATCCTTCCGAGGTGGATAAAATGAAGACCCAGATTGTTGGGGGCGATATGCTGACTCTGTAAACCGCTTAGAGAGGGCTGTAAAGCACTGTGAAGCTGTATATAAGTCTAAGTGCTATTGCTATTTCTTTCTTGCTGCAGTTGTTAAGTGAATATCTGCAGTTAGTAGCATGGTTGTTAAGTATGGAATGACTTCCCCATTGACATTGCTTGTCAAAAGGTCGCCAAAGGTTATCATGGGGGATGCTGCAGTGACCGTGCGAAAAATGGTCAGAAGTCACATTTTTTTCAGTGCCATTGTAACTTTGGATGGTCATGAAATGAATGGTTGTAAGTCGAGGACTTCATGCTAGCAGAAAATCGATGCTTTAGTGCTCATAAAATAGATGTGGGCCGTTCTTGCCATATGTCCCTTGCTTTGTCTTTTATCTGTTTTAAAATGTTTTGTCTTACAGAAAAGGAGACCTTCTTGGATCCTTTTGTGTTAAGGGATCTCCTGCCAGCATCTTTGGGAAGCTACTATCGGTATGCAGGGTCACTCACTACACCTCCGTGTAGCGAAATTGTGGAATGGATTGTTTTCCGAATGCCTGTCCCCATCTCTTATCGGCAGGTAGGTTGATATCATAAACAGTTTGCCTGATTCATTATTTTCTTAGTTTGGTTTAGTTTTGTTTTAACTCAATCCATTTCCTCCTACAAATATGTTAGACTTCAAGCCTCCCCTCCTCCAACCAACATGTCCATCAGGATTTTAGGAATTGAAATCCCACACATCTGGACTGTGCTGGATTGCAAAGGTCTAGTGGTCTAGTGGTTAAAGCACTGGGCTAGGAAGCAGGAGATCGTGAGTTCTAGCCCCACCTTAGCCATGAAACCAGCTGGGTAACTTTGGGCCAATCACTATATCTCAGCCCAATTTACCACACAGGGTTATTGTTAGGCAGAAAATTGATTTATTTCTAAAAAAAATAATACTAAAGGCAAGATACAAATATATAAAACAAATAAAATATGATATTGTATAACCAAATTTCATCCTTTTTTCTTGGGAGAGTGGAAAAGACCTTCCTCCATTTCACAAAAACAACAAAATGTATTCTTGATAGAAAAGGAAGCAATCTGATTTTGTTTTATTGTTCTCTGAAGCTCAACATCAGCCACTCCACGCAAGAAGATAATAGAACGCGACATCTTATTTCCTTTTAAATGATCTTCGCTATTACTATTCTGTTCAGATATATTTAAACCACAGTATAAATATTTACACATAATTCTTCATTCTATTCCCATCTTCACATTTCTGCTCAAAATTTTACTTTAGGCATATACAGACACAGATCTGATCAATTTTGAAATAATTGTGCAGAGAAAGCAATGCTTTTTTGCTAATATATCGTCTTTGCCTATTTTTAGAATACCATGAAAAGTGCATTCTGATAGCTCTGAAAAGGGCATATAGATCCTTACAAGGGTGTCACAGGAGGTCTTACTAGAGAACACACAAAATAATGCAAGGCAACAATGGATAATTTCAATGAGAGGAGTTCCAATGCAGAGAATATTTAACTGTTTAACAATTAAACAGGCAATGGCATTTAAATTCTTTGTTTTGAGAAATTTTCTTCGTTGTCACCTGTCCTGCCTCTTTTAATTGCAAGAAAGACCTCTTGGAAGACATTAGTTGCTCATGCAAAAATTACCAACTTACATGAATGAATGAGTATAAATATTTAATAACCCACACGGTAGAAGCAACTCAAAGCATCAAGCTGTCACTCATGCTACTAGTTCTCAATCAAGAGGGCACATACCAGATACACATGTCTTTCTTGACTGTTGTTCTTCCCTGTTTTCTCTATCCAGTGAGATCAAACAGGAGATTAAATCAAATCCACATATTCCACTGTTTGTTCCTGGAGTTCACAATTACAGAAATAGCACTTAGACTTATATCCAACACCCACCCCCCACACCCACCCCCCATAGTGCTTTTCAGCATTCTCCAGTTTGCAGAGCAGATTGCAGAGTCAATATATTGCCCCAAACAACCTGGGTCCTCATTTATCCAATCTTGGAAAAATGGAAGCTAAATCAAAAAATGGAAGCGTACATAAGTGCACCAGTGTGCCTTTCATCCCGTGTCCAATTTGTCTCCCCTTATCCCATATGTCATATATCTTTTCTCCCTTTCATATATCTTCTCCTCCATTTTCATATCTTTTCCTTGTATGTAATACTTCATGCCCATTCCCCTTGATGTGTTTTGTGTATTGGACAAACAAACAAATAAATAAATAAATAAATATTGAGCCAGTTGGGATCAAATTCTCGGCAGAGGTCAGCATGAGCTTGCAATACTGCATTCTAACTATTGTACCGCCAGCAGGATTATGGTTCAATTATGATATATGAAATATTCTTTAAATTATTCTTAAAGGTAAATAATAGTGGGATGCCTTTATGTTATTTTAATAATGTCATATGATTATTACTAGCAGGTTAAATCAACCTACTATAGATTGAAGGTTTTTATTGAAGGATATGGCCCATGATGTACCATAGTGATCCATTGTGGGTCAGTAAATGGGTATTTTTCAATTTCCCAGTCTTGGGCATGCTATTCCCCATGCTTAAGAGAGAACAAGAATCTGAGCTCATAATCCAGCATCTTAACCACTGGATCAGATAGGCTTTCTAAATGCCCCCAATTGCCTGACATAATACACTGCTAAAAAAAAATAAAGGTAACAATTAAACAACACAATATAACTCCCAAGTAAATCAAACTTCTGTGAAATCAAACTGTCCACTTAGGAAGCAACACTGACTGACAATCAATTTCGCATGCTGTTATGCACATTCAACTTTGTACAGAACAAAGTATTCAATGAGAATATTTCATTCATTCAGATCTAGGAATTGTTATTTGAGTGTTCCCTTTATTTTTTTGAGCAGTATAATTTCACCAATGCTGTGAAAAGTTCACAAATCACATGTGGCCTAGTGGATCTCTCTAGCAACACTTGCCAACTCAACTCAAGCAAACTTTAGAAAGACAGAGATGGTAGAACATTGATAGCAAATGATTAAACTTGCCAAATTATTTCTTCCTCTCTCTCTCTATCTCTCATTCTCCATGTACAATAGTGGGCTCAAAATTAAATTTAGTGTGAATTAATAAAATACTGGCAATATGAATATTGTTATGTCCTTAATAAGTGTTTCCTTGTGCAACTTTAAAAGTTAAAATTTGTTCACACTCCTGGGTCAGTGTGCTGGCTTTTGTAGGCTACCTGTGCTTAAGATTGTGCATCTTTGCTATAAAAATGCATCTATCTACAGTGTCCTTTTGCCTTATTTCGGTTGAACAAAAGGTTCTCTGGTTCTTGACTATCCTGCTTGGAGATCTCTTTAAAGGATATTTTGAATCCAATCCTTTAATTGATAATTTGAATCAAATTCTTATCAGGAGGGGGTTGAATTACCTCCTTCGCCAGTGATAGCTAATCTTCTCGGCACCGAGTGCCAAAACTGGAGTGTGCACATGTATCAGAGCACCGGAACCCGTAAGCTAGATGGTGCACACGCATTAAGCAGCCCGCTTCTTTTCTGGGTTCAATCACACACATGCATGCCAGCCAGCTGGTCCATCACACAAGTCCACTGGATCAGCTGATCGGCGTGCATGCACGCAATGGATCCCAGAAGTGCAGCTGAAGATGGTGTCCATACCCACAAAGAGGGCTTTGTATTCCATCTCTGGCACGCATGCAGTAGGTTCACCATCATGGTGCAAGGTTGTGTTATAGCTAGAATAGTACCAAGGCATTTAATGTAAGGAGATTCATCTGTTTGGCATAAAGTCATTTGGGATTCCTGCTTTACTAGAACATTATCCAAAGGAGAAATATTGTTTAAGAAAGCAAGAAAAAACTGGAAGAAAGGAAGATATGGTTCACCCCTTCTGAAATAGGATGACATATTTCGGGTGTCCTCTGTCTGTTAGGCTCCTTCTCATTTTAGAAAGTATATTTTTACAAAACATTTCTATTTCTGTTCTGTGACTGCAGCCAAAATGTCAGCGTTTTTATAGAAAGTATTTTACCAATCTGAGCATGCATTTGATGTGCCAATTTTTCTAAAAGACAGCCTACTTTACTAATTTTTGTACCACGGCCTTCATTCCAGAAAGCATTAAATACTCCTCGCTGAAAATAAAGAGGAAACTCGAGAAACAAAAGTTCTATTTTTAACTCCAGCTGTGGCTTTTGCTTCCAGACAAAACTTAGGCAGGTGGAGTTCTTTCTGAGCTCCTCCCCCCTCCTCCTCCTCCTCTTCTTCTTCTTCTTCTTCTTCTTCTTCTTCTTCTTCTTCTTCTTCCTCTTCCTCTTCCTCTTCCTCCTCCTCTTTCTCCTTCTTCTCCTTCTCCTTCTTCTCCTTCTCCTCCTTATTATTTTCATGTTTTTGTCATTTAGGGTCTGTTTCTTGACCTTGGCAACTTTAAAATATGTGGACATCAAGTCCATATTGGCTGGAGAAATCTGGGCCATTGAAATCCACACATCTAAATGTTGCCAAGGTTGAGAAATGCTGATTTGGAGCTAAGCTGCCTTGTTGCTTTTTACAGTATAGATAGCCTGCAACACCCTGGATATGGGTTCTGCTGTAAAGAACATAGAGTGTCCATACCATGAGCTGTGATTGATGTTATTCTGTAATGACTGTGTATCCCTCTTTGGCAGAGTAATAGTAATAGTAAAATGAAAACACCACAGAGCATAAAATAAAACAGAGACGGATGGCAATACATAGATATATCGTATATATATATATATATAAGCCACTATACTGAGGAGAGGCTAGAAAATAATCTTTCCTTGACTGTCTTTGACATTAACTTTCTAGAGAGTGTTCTTGGCTGCCTGGCAGAATTGCAATGAGGCTAGATAAGGCTGCTGGCAGAGAGTTCAATGGGCAGACGTTTTCCTGTTTGATTTATCAGTCTTGGCATCAGGACTTCCTGCCATTTTGTGTTATTATCAGCTGCCCACATTTCACCACATTGTTTTTCTAATTAATGCCTTTTTTCCCCCCTTCTTCTCCTCCTTTCCCCTTTATCCTGATTGTGGCTTTCAGCTGGAAGCCTTCTATTCCATATTTACCACGGAACAGCAAGATCATGTCAAATCTGTGGAATACCTACGGAATAACTTCCGGCCTCAGCAGAGCCTGAACAACAGGATTGTTTCCAAGTCGGCTGTAAAGGATGCTTGGAACCAGCTTTCAACCAGCATGTTCGAAAATCCACTGGGCACTGAAGCCTCGAAAGGTAAAGTGGCTTTGTCCATTGAGGATCATGGGAAGTATCATCCTTTGAGGGCAGGGGTGGGCAACGATGGCCCTTTGATAACAGTCTGGCTCGGGAATTCTGGGAGTTGAAGTCCACAAGTCATAAAGGGGGCATCGTTCCCCACTTCTGCTTTAGGATTTGTTTTGGAAGTCCAGGTAATAATTAGGCTTTTGATCGATATACTGTATTTTTCAGAGTATAGGATGCACCTTTTTCCTCCCTAAAAGAGGCTGAAAATTTGGGTGCATCTTATGCTCCAAATGTAGCATTTTCAAAGCTTTTTTTTTCAGCCCTTCAAGCTTTAGGTTAACCTTAACATGATCTTGCAAGACTTGAAAGCACAGGTAGTCCTTGACTTTCAACCAACAATTGATCCCTAACATTTTTGTTGCTAAGCAAGATAATTGTTAAGTGAGTGTTGCCCTATATTACAACCGTTCCTGCCACAGTTGTTAGGTGAAACACTCCAGTTTTTAAGTTAGTAACTTGGTTAAGTCTGGCTCACCATTGACTTTGCTTGTCAGAAGCTCGCAAAAGGTGATCACATGACCACCACCACCCTCGGGATGAAACACTCCAGTTTTTAAGTTAGTAACTTGGTTAAGTCTGGCTCACCATTGACTTTGCTTGTCAGAAGCTCGCAAAAGGTGATCACATGACCACCACCACCCTCGGGATGCTTCAACCATCAAACATACATGCCAGTTGACAAATGGAGAGGTGTAACTTTCATAAATGTGAAAACTAGTCATACGTCAATGCCATTGTAACTTCAAACAGTCATTAAACAAATGTTGTAGGTCAAATATTACCTGTATTTCTTCTGCACCAGAGACATTTTCTTTAAGTGTCTAATCCAGTGCTTCTCAAATAGTGTGACGCGTGCAATGCCAGGATGGCGCGTGTGACCATGGAACCTGTATAGTCTTTTTCGATCTGTTCCCCCAGATAGGGAGTGTTTTCCCAGTTGCATACTGCTCTGAGCCCACTGCTCCGAGCCCGGAAGAGACGGCAGACAGACGGGACGGCTGCATGGGTTCTTGTTGTTCTCGGTGTGCGCCGCGGTAGCCAGGAATGGCGTGGCGAATCTGTTGCTGGACAAGGAGGAGCATCCTCTGTAGGATTCTAAAATCTAACATTCTATTTGGAGCCAGATCAGAGAGTTGGGGTGGGGCACAAAATGTTTACTTCTTTCTAGCGGGGCGTAACAGAAAATAATTGAGAAGCACTAGTCCAGTGATGGCGAACATATCTGCTGGCACGCGAGCTGTTACCCTAGCTGAGCTGTTACCCTAGCTGAGCTCCAGCAGACATTTGCACATCTGATTTTCAGCTTGTATGGAGGCTCCGGGAGGGTATTTTCTGCCTCTGGAGTGCCTCTGAGGGGAGGAGGAGGGCATTTTTGTCCTCCCCAGGCTCCAAGGAAGCCCTCTGAAGCCTGGGGAAGGTGAAAAAAACGGACTTACCGGGCCTACCAGAAGTTGGGAAAGGGGTTGTTTCTGGCCTCCAGAGGGCCAGGGAGGCAATTTTTCCCCTCCCCAGGCATTGAATTATGGGTGTGGGCACTTGTGCAGGCGCAATAGTGTGTGTGCATGCGCTTTTGGCACCCGAGGGAAAAAAGGTTCGCCATCGCTGCACTAGTCTAATCATACTTGGCCAAATAAAGTATTTGATTCGATTCAACTCAACTTGACTCATGCAGGCTGTGGATGCCCCCCAAAAAAGAGAAGCATTTTATGAGATTTGCTTTGATTGCCATGAGCACCGGCACATGTGCAAATACACATAAACAGTTGCTTTGAGAGAAGCCATTCCGATCAACAGCAAACTAAAAATTATTGTTAATTTTTTTTTTTTTTTAAATGGCACATCTCAGGCTGCTTAATGACAGCATGACAGTAGCAGATTGGAATGGGTTTTGTAACCTCATCAGAAAACATGAATATTTATGGCTGGTATGTTGGCCACCTCGGGGCCTCTGTGAAAGATAAGAGCTTACATTAGAAGAAAGTAGCAAATTGGACTTTGGTTTTCTTTTAATTATTATTATTTTCAGAGCGACCCCTAGAAATACATTGCAAAGAATAACAAAGGTTTTCCTGCTTTGAATGAGTGCCTGCAATATTTCCCATGTTAATAGCTGCTGCAGAAATGTTATGGCACCCTTAGAATAGAGCGTTTTGTTTATTTTTTGGCATCGGGATTCAGTGAGAATGGCTCTGAATTCTTTGCCCAAATTTTAAGAAAAATAGATCCATAGAATTATATCCTATCGAAAGCAAAGTTTACCACCCAACTTTTGGCGTTGTAGAAATAAATGGGTAAATAATACGCCGTAAATACATCACAGTATTTACAGGTGGCACGCGGAGCCATATCTGCTGGCACACAAGCCGTTACCCTAGTTCAGCTCCAATGTGCATGTGTGTGCCAGCCAGCTGATTTTCGACTCGCCTGGAGACTCTGGGAGGACATTTTCAGCTTCCGGAGAGTCTCCAGGGGGATGGGGAAGGGCATTTTTGCCTCTGGAGACTGGTGAGGGTGAAAAACATGCCTAACAGGCCCAGCAGAGTTTGGAAAATGGGCTGCTTCAGGCCTCCAGAGGGCCTCCAGTAAAGGCGCGGGAGGCCATTTTCGCCGTCTCCAGATATTGAATGATGGATGTAGGCACTCGCGCATGCGTGAAACCACATGCGCTTGGCATCTGAGGAAAAAAAGGTTCGCCATCACTGCTCTATGATAATGGGTATGATCTCCTCAATTTGAGACTCGCTCAGTTTCCTGCATTGTCTGTCCAAAGTAAAACTCCTGACTTGAATTGTAAAATGCCTGGGCAAAGTCACTTTGATTCATATTCTCTATGTGCGGAGCATTAAGTAGCTGGCTAATTCTATTCAGTACAAAGCTATTTCTTAAAGTTTGATCCATGCAAAACACTTTTGTGTGGTTAAGATTATTGACCCCTCTGGATAATTGCTGTGAGGCCACAAAGTTAGCAATCATAAGTACGCCGAACACAGTTTCCAATATAATTGTACAGCTCAGCCTGAAAGAGCCACCTGTTCATTGTATATTTCATTTCTTTTGAAAAATTTGTAGATGAGAACTCCATAAAAAGACATTCTCAGTAGGACTTGTTAAAAGATTTTTTTTCTCCCTTCAAAATAGTACTGATCCCATTATCACAGCAAAATTATTAGCCAGGAGGTGTTCTTATGCATATATTGATGGCTCTATAGCAGAGGTCCCCAACCTTTTTTGCATCAGGGACCGGCTTTAAGCTAGACCAGTTTTCCACGGCCCGGTGGGGGGGGGCTTTGGTCAAATGGGGGTGGGGTTATGGAGGGGTGGAGCTTAGTGACGCAGCCCTCCACACTTCTCCACAGGGCGGGGAGAATCAGGAGGCTCCTTTGGCGGCTGGGGGCTGCCTGGCTTTGTGATTTTGGCTGGGGGGGGAGTTAGGAAGGTCCTACTTCTCCCCCCCCAGCCAAAAATTCAAAGCCTATCTGCTGGATACGGGCGATGAGTGGGACAGAGCGGCCCGGAAGCCTCTTGCAGCAGCTGCCACAGCCACCGGCTTCGGCACCGCTCGTCCCGCTCATCACCCGTATCCAGCAGATAGGCTTTGAGTTTTTGGCTGGGGGGGGAGAAGTAGGACCTTCCTAAGTCCCTCCCCAGCCAAAAACTCAAAGCCTATCTGCTGGATACGGGCGATGAGTGGGACAGAGCGGCGCGGAAGCCTCTTGCAGCAGCTGCCACAGCCACCGGCTTCGGCGCCGCTCGTCCCGCTCATCGCCTGTATCCAGCAGATAGGCTTTGAGTTTTTGGCTGGGGGGGGAGAAGTAGGACCTTCCTAAGTCCCTCCCAGCCAAAATCACAAAGCCAGGCAGCCCCCAGCCGCCAAAGGAGCCTCCTGATTCTCCCCGCCCTGCCCGACGCCCCACCCTGTCCTGCATAATGTCCTCTGCCGGGAGGGCAGCGCCGCCGCGGACCGGCTGGAAAACCCCAACGGCCCGGTCCCGGTCCACGGACCGGCGGTTGGGGACCTCTGCTCTATAGAATGATTCATTCCCTGAGCTACTCTTTGTCCCAGCTACTGTTTATGTCACTGTGCATTAAACGGCAATGAGTATTCTTTCAAAATCTCAGCATGTGTCAAAATGGAATCAATCTGTCTTGAGTAATGTTTGTAGGAGAGCATGACAAAGGTTTATGATGTCAAAACTATCGTCAGTGAAGTCAAAATTGTGAACCCATGTCCAGAGGTCTGGCCTAAGATTTAAATTCTGGTTTTTAATGGAGCCCAATTTTACATCTCATGATTCATTAACTGAATTTAACAGCCATTTGCTATTATCCTGTCTTGCTGATCAGTGAAGACAGCTATTGTAAAATAGCAATACAGTGGTTACCATTGAGTGGTACCTCTACCTAAGAACACCTCTACTTATGAACTTTCCTAGATAAGAACCGGGTGATAAAGGTTTTTTTGCCTCTTCTCAAGAACCATTTTCCACTTACAAACTCAATCCTCCGAAACTGTAACCGGAAGAAGCAGGAAGAAGCCTCCGTGGGGCTTCTCCAGGAATCTCTTGGGAGGAAACGGGGCCGGAAAAGGCGGGGAGAAGCCTCCATGGGCCTCTCTAGGAATCTCCTGGGAGGAAATAGGGCCAGAAAAGGCAGGGAGAGGCCTCTGTGGGGCCTCTCTAGGAATCTCCTGGGAGGAAACAGGGTCTCCACCCTCCCTGTGGCACGCATTATTTGCTTTTACATTGATTCCTCTGGGGAAAATTGCTTCTTCTTACAAACTTTTCTACTTAAGAACCCTGTCACGGAATGAATTAATTTCATAAGTAGAGGTACCATTGTATTTCTTCCAACAGTTTACAGATTTTAGGCCACCTATTCTGACTTTCAGTGGGCTGAGTAAGATAATGATGGTTTGTCCCAAAGGTGCTTTTTCAGGAGACAACTTTCTTGTTTCTTTTCTTGAAGACATTTCACTTCTCATCCAAGAAGCTTCTTCAGCTCTGACAGGATAGTGGGGAATGGAAGGATTTAGATGTCTTGCAGACAGCTGGTCAGTGGTTCTCAACCTTTCTAATGCTGTGACCAATGTTCCCTCTAATTTTTTTCCGGGGTGGGCAGAAAAGTATAGTGTCTGAGCGGCAGTCCCCTTGGGACTAGGCGGCATAGAAGTATAAACAAACAAACAAACAAACAAACAAGAAAAAAATCCCTTCTTTTTTATTAAAAGAAATTAATAATAAAACAAAATCTATTACTATTAAAACTAAAACAACCAGCAAAACCAAAAATATAACTATTAATAAAAACAGGTGAGGGCTGGGTTTTTTTTTTCTCTTTCATTATTTAAGTGCTTTTACCATATGCTTTAAATCAAGAGTCACTTCTCTCTCTGTTTCTCTCTCTCAGAAAGTCCAGTTGCCTCCTGAAAAACCATTTCAAGACCACCATGACCTGGATGACTGATTATCTCTACAATAGTGGTTCCCAATGTGGGGCCCATGCCCCACCAGGGGGCAATTTGATTTTTAATGGGGGAAATTGGAACCTTGTTTAAACCAAGTTGTTAATGACCTTTTAGGCTTCCTCTGTGTAAGGAATTCACTTTTTGAATAATTAGAATATAATAATAATAATAATAATAATAATAATAATAATAATAATAATAATAATTATTATTATTATTATTATTATTATTATTATTATTATTATTATTATCTATTAGATTTGTATACCACCCCTGTCTGAAAACCCAGGGCGGCTCACAACAATAAATAGAATAGAATAGAATAGAATAGAATAGAATAGAATTCTTTATTGGCCAAGTGTGATTGGACACACAAGGAATTTGTCTTTGGGGCAGATGCTCTCGGTGTACATAAAAGAAAAATATTCATTTGTCAAGAATCATGTCATACAACACTTAATGATTGTCATAGGGGTCAAATAAGCAACGAAGAAACAATATTAATAAAAATCTTAGGATACAAGCAACAAGTTACAGTCATGCAGTCCTAAGTGGGAGGAAATGGGTGATAGGAATGATAAGAAAAAACTAGTAGAAATAGAAGTGCAGACTTAGTAAAAAGATTAACAGTGTTGAGGGAGGAGATCATTAGGATTTTAGAGTAGCTTAGATGGGGCATGGTCAAAAAAAAGGTTGGGAACCACTGCTCTACAGACTTTGATAATGATTAGTTTATTTTTAAGCTTGTTCCTCCTTTAGTGTCTGTTGGAAGCTAAAACTGTGCCTGGAGTGACAAATGCCATGCACGTCTCTCCAGCTTGCCTATGTGCTAAGTGGGAAACAATGACTGGTACATTTTTACAGACTACAACAACAACAACAAAATAACCCACCACCTCTCTTCTGGTGTAACCAATCTAAAATGAATGGTCACACAACACTCCGAAGGTGAGAGAGCTGACTTAAATTTCTTGCTGAGAAACAGCAAGGTGATACTTTCCAGCTCTTGCTTCAAGCAAAGGTGATGAAGAATGAAATAGCTGGTCAGCTGAACGGTGTGAACTGCTGTCATGAAAAATTAAATAACTGGAAGTCGGGATCCATGAGCGGGCATCTCAGCTTGGATATTCTGGGTTGAAATCTCTGCATTGAAATGGCTGTCGCCGTAGATTTTTTTCACCAGCTTTTTGGCCCTATTTTGTGTGCTCCCTCTGTTCCTGGAAATAATGTGTGCCATTTACACAGCTTTGTGCCAAATCGTTGTTGTTGTTGTTGTTGTTGTTTTTCGGTAATCATATCCCCCTTTTTTATTGCTTGTTTTTGCAGCCTGTGATGTTATTGTTGACAGTTTTATACAGGGTATGTTACTGTACTACACAGTTCTTCCTCCATAAAGCTATATATTGTAACAATTGAATTGAATTGAACAATTGAAGAGATTTGAAGAGTGATTAGTTGTCCAGTTAGCTCCATTTTAATCATCTGCCTTCTTATCTATTCAGTTTTTCTAGGATATCAGGGTATGTAGTCTTTCAGGCGTATTTCATACTTCAGCTTACCCAAAAGTAGCCTCTTAATTAGGAGCAGAATGCATTTGTGTGAATGAGAGACTGGATTTCTCTCAAAAACCTATTAACTAGTGTTGGGCGAACCGAACTTGCAAAGTTCAGGCTTGTGCCGAACTTTGCAGTGTTCGGCATGCCGACCCCGAACCTGAACTTTTAAAAAAGTTCGGGTAAAGTTCGGGTTCGGGTTCAGCGTATGCTTGAATACCGCGAAATGACGACACCCGGGAGGAGAGTGGGGAATCCCATTGTGGGATTCCCCACCTTCTTTTGCTTGCAGCGCTGCAAGCAAAAGAGGTGGGAAATCCCACGATGGGATTCCGGGGGCAGGGCTTTGACATCACGGAGATTTCTTCCTCCCTGTTTCGGCCGGCCAGGAAGTAGTCTCCGTGATGTCAAAGCCCCGCCCCCTGAATCCCATCATGGGATTCCCCACCTACTTTTGCTTGCAGCGCCGCTGCGACATCCTTTTCTGTAAAAATAAAAGGAAGCAAAAGGAGGTGGGGAATTCCCCACCTCCTTGTTTATTTTTACAGAAAAGGATGCCACAGGGGCTTGCTGCTGTTCGGGTTCGGGTGAGTTCGCCGAACCCGAACTTCGTTGGGTTCGCCCAACACTACTTTTAACTCATGGTTTATTCATTTATTTATTTACTTCTCCGGTCGGTTGGGTCTATTCAACCCATTGAACTGTACATCCATTACTCTGCTTGTATTCACAAAATATACTGAGTCACACATTAGCTAATCACATTTTATTGTGGCTGCAGGTCAAAATTGAGTTGCAAAACAGAAGACTCATAAATCATACATGAAATTAATTATCAACCTTAGCCTCTTGGTTTTCAGCATTTTCATATGACATCTTGGCATTCAGCCACCATTTTATTTCATCAGATCAATACAAAAAACTCCTTTGCTGACGCCTCGTGTTGGTCAATATTTTTGCAGCCCTGAAATGGCACATTTAATCATTGTAGCCTGCAGAAATCTTGATTTAGTAATACATTTTATTTGGAGTACGCATCGGTACGCGTACAGCACTTGTCAAGAACACCTTAAAAGATCTGTGTCTTTTCTTGGTCTTATGATTCCAAGAAAAAACAAGCTTTAAAGGACCCCTTATTCCATGGTCACAAGTGTTCTGTATCACATTTTATTTATTTATTTGTTAAACAATTATGGGGTGGTAATTTTTAATTATTTATTATTATTATTAATTATTTCTTAGGTTTGTATGCCGCCCCTCTCTGAAGACTCGGGGCGGCTCACAACAATAAAAACAGAACAAACCCAATAATTAAAACAGTTTAAAACCCCTTAATGTAAAAAACAATCATACATCTCGTACAAACCATACATAAAACAGAAACGGCCCAGGGGAATCAATTTCCCCATGCCTGACAACAGAGGTGGGTTTTAAGGAGTTTATAAAATGCAAGGAGGGTGGGGGCAATCCTAATCCCCGGGGGGAGTTTGTGCAAATAAAACCTTAGATAAGTAATGATAAAAAGTAACGGTAGAAGACAATAGGACAGGGACGGTAGGCACAATCGTGCGCTTATGCACACCCCTTACAGACCTCTTAGAAAGGGGGAGAGGTCAATTGTAGATAGTCTAAGGTTAAAGGTTTTGGGGTTAGGAGTAGAAACCACAGAATCAGGTAATGCATTCCAGGCATTGATTACTCTGTTGCTTAAGTCCTATTTTTTGCAGTCTAGTTTGGAGTGGTTGACATTTAGTTTAAATCGATTTCGTGCTCGTGTATTGTTGCGGTTGAAGGTGAAATAGTTGTTAACAGGTAGGACATTTTGATATATGATTGTATGAACCCTTGCCATTACATCTCTGCATAGGCTCTTTACACAATGGCTCTTGGAGAACAGCCTAGGATCTAATTCTTCTTTGGTTGCTTTATGTTATCTACATAACATGCCCTTGTGGCTCAGTGGTTAAAGTGCAATATTGCAGGCTAACTCTGCCCACAGCCTGGAGTTCGATCCGGATGGGGCTGAAGGTTAACTCAGGCTTCCATTCTTCCAAGGACCCAGATTGTTGGAGGCAATATGCAAATAATGCTTATATTGCAAACCACCCAGAGAATTCTGCAAAACACTATGGGGCAGTATATAAGCCTAAATGTTATTGCTATGCTGTGCTAATCATCTTATATGGGAGTTTAAGAGTTTTGGCTTATCTAGATCAGAGATATCAAACCTGATTGCATAATGGGCCCTATCGGGCTATATTGAGCCTTTGTGGATTTGGGGTGAGCATGGACTGCGCGGGTCCAATTGTGGCTTGTGTGGGCCATAGGCCACCAGTTTGACAGGCCTGATCTAGACAGAACCCATAGGAGAACACAGATCTAGATCACCCAACTGTTGTAAGTTATGAGAGATGGCATGGAAACTGAAAGCAATATTCTGTGGTAAATCCCACATAATTTTAATGCTTAAAAGGCCATACCAAAAATAAAAGTGAAGGCTATGAAGAAATATCAGCAAACTTCAAGGATTTGTAGAAACCAAAACACACAAAGTATTTTCTTCCTCTTCTAATGGTTAGTGATGGGTGAACTGAACCCGCACAATTCGGGTCCGTACCGAATTTTGCGGTTTTCGGTATGCCGAACACGAACCCAAAGTTTTTTCAAACTTCGGGCAAAGTTCGGGGTCATGTTCCAGGAAGTGATCACCTTGGCATCCTTAGCAACCTGCCGGTGACGTCAAAGCTCCGCCCCCGGAATCACTTTGTGGGAGGGATTCCCCATTCGGGTTCGAGTTCGAGTTCGGCTCGGGTTCGGCTGAATTTTGCATAAAGTTCATCCGAACTTGCCGAACGCAAACACCGTTGGGTTTGCCCATCACTACTCATGGTAAATTGAGAATGATTCTTAAAATTGTTAAGGTGAAAACCTGAATCCTCAGAGATATCAAAATAATGTTTAAATTTGAGCTGGCGAGCAGAGTCACCCCAACTGGGATGAGATGTATTGATTCTGGAGTGACATATAGTAGTAAAACCACACCTTCCAGATTAAGTAATAAGGAAAGACCACAACCATCTGGGTCTCTACTCCTAGGAAGTACTGATAAGCATTTCACTATTTATTCTTTATTAGTGTCATTTCCTGTTAACTAACTTCACTCCTCTACTCGAAATAGAATACCCTATGAGACTAGACTTTCAATCCTGGGCCTAGAAAGTTTAGAACTAAGACGCCTTAAACAAGATCTAAGTATTGCCCACAAGATCATATGCTGCAACATCCTGCCTGTCGGCGACTACTTCAGCTTCAACCACAACAACACAAGAGCACACAACAGATTTAAACTTAATATTAACCGCTCCAAACTTGACAGTAAAAAATATGACTTCAGTAACCGAGTTGTCAAAGTGTGGAACTCATTACCGGACACCATAGTGTCATCCCCAAACCCCCAACACTTTACCCTTAGATTATCTACGGTTGACCTATCCAGATTCCTAAGAGGTCAGTAAGGGGCGAGTACAAGTGCACTAGAGTGCCTTCCATCCCCTGTCCTATTGCTCTCCTATATCTCCTATATACCTTTCCTCTATTCCTATATATCTTCTTCTATTCTTTCATTGATATACAGTGATCTCTCGGTTAGCGCGGGGGTTACGTTCCAAGACCTCCCGCGCTAACCGATTTCCGCGTTATAGTGGATGCGGAAGTAAAAACCACCATCTGCGCATGTGCGCCATTTTTTTCATGGCCGCACATGCGCAGATGGTGGAGTTTGCGTGTGGGCGGCGGGGAAGACCAAGGGAAGATTCCTTCAGCCACCCAACAGCTGATCTGCTCCGCAGCGCGGAAGCAGCGAGGAGCCGAAGATGGGGTAAAGGCAAAGGGGAAACCCCATCTTCGGCTCCTCGCTGCTGCCGCGCTGCAGAGCGGATCAGGTGTTGGGCGGCTGAAGGAACCTTCCCTTGGTCTTCCCGCCAGATCACTTGCTGCTTGCCGCTTGCCAGTCCACGCCCCCCTGGATGAGCGGCCCCGCATGGCCCCAGCGCCGGACTCCGAACGCCGAAACCGGAAGGGGCGAGGTGGGGGAGAGTCTGACGGAATGCGACTGACGGAATGCTGAGCCTCCCGTTTTCTCTCCCCCCCCCTCGCCCCTTCGCCTCCCTGTGTTCCTAGGAGAAGTGCTGGTGAGGAGCAGAAGGTCTGTCTTGCCTCAATCCCCAGCACTTCTCCTAGGAACACAGGGAGGCGAAGGGGCGAGGGGGGGGAGAGAAAACGGGAGGCTCAGCATTCCGTCAGTCGCAGCGCTGGCTGTCAACTTTTCTTTTTAGCACTGGGGAGGCAAGTCAGCTCCTGCCCAGTTTTAAAAAGAAAAGTTGACAGCCAGCGATTGTTCCGCTGCCGCCAGCATGGCCTGGCTGGCAGCGGAAGATGTAACGGAGCCCACGGGGGATTCGCCTTTCTCCCATCCGCAGCCGAGACTGATCGTGGGCTCCTTCGCAACCTCGGAGAGCTTCCAGGGCATGAAAGCTCACAAAAACCAGGAAGCTCTCCGAGGTTGCGAAGGAGCCCACGATCAGTCGGCTGCGGGCGGGAGGAAAGCGAATGCCACGGGGCTGGGCTCGGCTCCCCCCTCGGCTCCCCCCCTTACCAGCCCCGCCGCGGAAGGCTCCATTCTGTTCCCTGCCGGCCCGATTGAGCGGCCGGCGGTCTCCATTCAGGGAACAGACGTCCACCCCCTCCTCGGAGTCCCCGGCACCCAGCGTCCCCACGCCGCCTCCACCTCCCGGTAATGCGCCCGACCTCTGCCTCTCTCTTTCTCTCTCATATACCACGCCGGCAACAGGGAGAGAAAGAGAGAGAGAACTAGCGTGGACTTATTTTTTATTTTTTAATATTTTATTTTTTTAATTAATATTTTTTGAAAAACCGCGTTGCAGCGTTTCGCGCTAACCGAGAACGCGCAAATCGAGGGATCACTGTATTCTATTCCTATATCTTCTTTTCTATTATTTCTTAGATATATTTTACTATGAGTATCTCCTCTATTACCTTCATCATGTATTTTACTATGTGTATATTGATATATACCCACTAAAACCCGTAGCTCTCAATATGTTTAGGACTCTAGCTGTCAAAAAAGGTCCAGCTACATGTTCTGTGACCAGAGATTATATCGAATATTGTCTGAGATGGAGGCATCCGGTTGCCATCCTGCTAGGCCATGAGTAGGCAAAGTTGGCTCTTCTATGGCATGTGGACTTCAACTCCCAGAATTCCTGAGCTAGTATGTTTGGCTCAGGAATTCTGGGAGTTGAAGTTCACAAGTCATAGAAGAGACAACTTCGCCTACCCCAGTGCTAGGTAATTATGACATTATTTTTAGATTTTAAATTATAATTTAAATGAGGAATGTTGAAACTCTGAGACAGACACTTATCTGGGTCCCTTGATGCTTACCTATCCCAGAAAAGAAAATTATATTTTGTTAAGTAAACCAATATCCCTTACATCATCTTTTTCTTCAGGCAAGATATACCATAAATTGATATGGGACTTTGGATGGTGTAGTAGACAGAGTATCACTCTTTTCCATTATCCTACTAGTGTCAAAAATTATTTATGTAATTTGCTTTTTGATGTCTTTCTTCTGCACTGAAAAAAATGGGTTTTCTCCAGGTTCCTCAAATAATTGGATTCAAGTTGGCTTCTGCCCAATCTTGTCGTTCTTTCCTTTCTGGAAAGGAAAGACTAAAACACCTTGCCTCTGGAGGAACTGGTTTTCGTTTTTCATCTTATGAATTTGCATTTAGGGACATGTGAAAAGTTCCTCTGCTAATACAATCTGCTCACAGCACCAAATCTCACTCTTATCCCTCTTATCTCCACTTGAACTGAGCACCACCTCATATTTGCAAGTCCATGCAGAAAGTACAAAGAATATTTTTCCTTGACAAACAGCCAGTAACCCTATAAATGTCAGGCACAACTGAATTATTCATAAGGAGTAAAATTAAATATTTGCATATCCCTTTCTGTCGTCTGAGAGTATTCAGAATGTATAAATTTTGTCACTTAAAATGTACACGCTGTTGGTATTTTCTTTCTGTTACCGTGACTTATTGATCAGCATATTAAATGGCGTAGCTCCCTACCAAATTGGAATGAACCAATTTTGTTAGTCCAAAATAGGCTTATTTTGCTATTACTATATCAGGGAAATCACATTTATATACAAATAAATTTGAAAACCACCTCATAGTACCTTGTCCTGGAGTTCTTATGCTATGGGACAATAAGGGGAGAATAAGACAGTCTAAATTCCTTAGGTATTCTCCACAAATTGTTCTGAATAATAATAGTAATAATAGTAATAATAATAATAATAATAATAATAATAATAATAATAATAATAATAATAATAATAGATACTTAATTCTACTTTATAGTAAAGATTTTACCAACCGGGCCAGAGGTTATCAAGAAAATCAAAGATTTTTCTATAATCAATGAAGTATATATTGCTTTTTTTGGGGGGGGGGGTTGAATTGTAGGGGCTTCCAAACCACATGAACATGTCTGGGGAGCAAACAATGATTGCAAACCCTGTATTATCCTTGTGTGTCCTCTTTCATTATTCTGTTTCAGCATCTCGTGATTTAAAATAATAACTGTTGTTTACAGAAGGATATTTGTTTTATTGTCACTAAAGCTTTGGGAGTAGATGTGCTGTTGCAAGCTTTATGACATTTTCCCGAAAAGTCCCCCAGAGGTCCTCTTGACATCAGCTTTTTTTTGCATGGCGCAGATGCCTGATTGTCTCCCCAAAGGTGCCTGATTGCCCTCGCGTGGCTTGTCTTCCGTAGGGATTTGCCTTTATGTGCTACCTTTAATTGTAACCCTAACCTCCTTTAATGAAGGATTATAACGGAGCACCTACAAAATGGTGCCGGCTGTAAATTGCATGTGGAATATTTCTCAAGTATACCATTGAATCCTTTGTATCTGTTTTGAAATGGATTTTGATCCAACCGGAGCATTGCTAATGACATTGCATTGCTTGTTGTTATTGTTTGTTCTGGTGTTGTGATACTTCTTGCTTGAATTTAGAAGTGTTGGGATATCTTTTTCCTTCATGTGTCTTCCTTTATAGAATTTATTTGATTATCAGGCTGAGTACTATTGTCAGCATTCTGAATAATGTAGCCATAGAAGTGGAGAACTCTGAGGCAGGTATATTCCTCAAAGACCAGTTTATTGGATACATCATATTGGCACAAACTGGTGAAAACCAACTCTAATTTTCCCACAGCTTTCACATAATTAAAAGTAAACACCACCACTACCACCTCAAGATTTTATTTTTTATTAATTGGATTGTATGCTGCCCCTCTCCGTGGACTCGGGGCGGCTCACAGCAAATATAGAAAACATAGTAATATAATTGATCCAATTAATACAATTAAAAAACTTTAAAAATCCTAAAACACTTTAAAACATTCAATTATCATTCACTCAATAGATCACACTAAAAACACTCATTGGTCAGGGGGGAGAGATAACAAGCCTGGTGGCAAAGATTAGTTTTTAAACTTTTTTGGAAGGCAAGGAAGGTGGGGGCAGTGCGAATCTCTGGGGGGAGCTGGTTCCAGAAGGCCGGGCCCCCCACAGACAAGGCTCTACCCCTAGGTCCCGCCAGCCGGCATTGTCTGGCTGACGGGACTCTGAGGAGACCAACTCTGGGATTCATGTGACAGAAGGCGGTCTCTGGGATGCTGGGATTCATGTGACAGAAGGCGGTCTCGGAGATAATCTGGTCCTATGCCATTTGCACTGCCCCCACCCTCCCGGCCTTCCGAAAGGTTTTAAAACCACACCTTTGCCGGCAGGCCTGGGGCCGTTGCTCCGGCTGAATATTATGATTTTGATGAGATAAATGTTGGTTGAATGGTTTTAAATGTTTTGAGTTTTTAAGAGTAGGTTTTAATTATTTGGATTTTCAAATGTAGATTTTAGGGTAGGATTTTATATTGCCAATTTGTTTGCCCTGAGTCTCCTGGAGAAAGGCGGCCTAGAAATCCAAATAATAATTAATAATAAATAGATAAATGTTTCCCCTTTGCCCCTAAGGGTTCCTCCCATTTGGACCAGATTGCCCAAACCGTTAGTGGCCTGGTGATGATGTAATTTTGGTGACACAGATCTACTTCTGTCTGTGCTGATCCGTGCTCACTGCCATTTTTTTTCCTGAATTTTCAGCCCATTTTCCTGTATTTGGATGGTTTCTCTTTGTTCTGTGCTTTGAAATAAGCCCTCCCACCCACCCCCGGGTTATTACTGATCTTTATTTTTTTGCCCGGAGCACAACTGATCAGCTCCTCAGCTGTGTTTTGGGGCAGAATTTACCTTCTGAGCAAGCGCAAAACTGAAATTGCACAAGTGGACACATGCACGAGAGGAGCAGTGCAAACCGGTGGCGAAGGTAAGGGGAACCCACCCCTGCCTTCAAGTCACTGGTTACACTGTCCAATCCAGTTGCTGTCCAGTTGCTTGGTTATTTGGCTCCTCCTCCGGTCAGCCCCATGTAGGAATGTCATCTAATTATTTCCCCCTCTCCCTCTGTTATGTGGCAATCCTGAAGCCTCCAAGATGGCTTCAGCTAAGTTTACTTCAGGGTTGACAGCTATTTCTTGTCTTATAGAGATAGTACTCCTCTTCCGAGCAAGTTACTTCAAAACCACAACACACCTCACCAGGGATACTTACAACTTAGATTCAAAGTCCTGACACCGACCTTTATCCTCCATGGTCATGTGATCATATGCTAAACAACCTGCCCCATATTTACAGCCATTTGCAGCAGTCCAAGGTCACAGTTTTCTGCAAAATACCTATTGCAGTCAATGGATTCATTTAATAACTGTGATATTTGCTTCAGGACAGCAAAAAAAAATGTAAAATTGGGAGCAATCATGTGGCGAACCACTTAAGAATTGGCATGACCTACAATCGTAATTCCTGGCTCGATTATGGTCTAAATCAAGGACAACTTAGATCTTCTTTCTCCAAATTGTTTCTCCTTATAATGTGTGTTGGCCATATCAGTATTAATCTATAAGGTGCAACTGAAGTGTGCAGGATACGTGTCTGAATTCTAATGACCTACTCTAAATCAGGGGGTCCAAACCTCTGGTCCATGGTCCTCGGCATGCCAGAAACTGGTCCATGCAAAAAAGTGAGGCCCCATCCGTAGGATACAAGCAGCACATAAAACCACTCTCCCCACAGAACCAATCCCTGGAGCCTAAAAGGCCGGGGCCCACAGCTCTAAGTGATTTCTCCCTTAAGGAACCTCAAAGGACAAAAGAATTGCTTTTTCACTTCCTTCCCTTTTAGACAGTTGTGAGGGCAATCCATGATCATTATTCTTATTTTTCTCTCAGATTTGTTTCTGTTGCCATCTGTTTCCATCTATCTCAGTCTAAAAACTGTTACCTCCTGCACGAAGGAAGAAAGGAAAGCCAATGATGCTGAATACTCCTGGAAACAATTTTTTAAAAATACTCTATCCAAAGTATGAACTTTGTTTGTTTGCAAAAGACTGGCCTGTGTCTTTTAAATGAAGATGGACTGCTGAATCTAGCCCTGATGTGTTTGTTCTCCTATGTTGTGCCATGCATTTATAAAATGGGATGTGTGTATTTGTGTGTGTGTGTGTGTGTGTTAGACTTATAGTCATCATTTCACAAACACATGAGGCCAGTATCTAGCTAATTACATCCCAGTGAATGCTATCTCTTTAATGGATATTCTCAAAACACCATCATTTTCCTCCACTGACAGTTTCTATTTGTATTGTATTTTCAAACAGATGCTTAACACACTTCAGAACATCTCCATTTGACTTAAAACCTCTTCAGCTTTTAAGGATACATTTCCTTGGTTCCATTAAGATAGATGGATAGATAGATGGATGGATGGATGGATGGATGGACGGACGGACGGACAGACGGACAGACAGACAGATCGATTGATAGATGAGAGAGAGAGAGAAAGAGAGATGTACGTACAGTGGTACCTCATGATACAAACCCCTCGTCTTACGAACAACCCGAGATACGAACCCGGGGTTCAGAAATTTTTTGCCTCTTCTTACGAACTTTTTCCTTCTTACGAACCCGCTGCCAACAAGCCCCGCCGCCCGGCTGTCACTTTTTGAAACAGCCGGGGGACTTCTCAGCGTCCTCCTGAACCTGAACGCCAAACCCGAACTTCCGGGTTCGGTGTTTGGGAGGCCGCCAAGAAGCCCCCCGGCTGTTTCAAAAGGTGACAGCCAGGCGGTGGGGCTTCTCAGCAAAAGTTCAGGTTCGGGAGGCCGCTTTGGGTTTTTGGCTGGGGGGAGGCAGGAGGTCCGGCCTGACACCCCCCACCCCAGCGCTTCACCTTCCCCCCCAGCCACAAACCCAAAGGTCCCCACCACAGAACGCGCTGCAGGAGACTTAGCCTCCCAATCCTCCCCGCCCCTCACCCGTGGCCTCCCAAGCACTTTTGCCCGATGGGAAGTGAAGCGCTGGGGTGGGGGGTGTCCTGACAACTCCCACCCCAGTGCTTTGCCTCCCGCCGGGCAAGAGCGCTCTTCTGCCGGCCACGGGCGAGGGGCGGGGGAGCCTCCTGCAGTGGAGACATTTGGGGTTTTGGCTGGGGGGGCAGGAGGTCCGGTGCTTCACCTGCCCTCCCAGCCAAAAGGCAAAGCCGGGCAGCTCCCCAGCCGCCAAAGGAGGCTTAACCCCGTCCCTCTGTCCCACCCATCGCCCGTGGCTGGCAGAAGAGCGGGGGGAGGCAGGAGGCAGTTCTGCTGGATACGGGTGATGGGTGGGACAGAGGGGTGGGGTTAAGCCTCCTTGGGTGGCTGGGGAGCTGCCCGGCTTTGCCTTTTGGCTGGGAGAGCAGGTGAAGCGCTGGACCTCCTGCCTTTCCCCCAGTCACATTCGCCTTCCTCCACCGCCAGCGGCATCCAGCTCCTCTTCTTCTCGCTTCTTTGCAAGATGACAGCTGGGCGGCGGCACGGAGGCTGGAGGCAGCGGAGGTGTGTGGAAGAGGGGGCAGGCACTTTTATATTGATTCCTTTGTCTCCGGCCACTTAGCTCCTCTGCCGAAAGAAAAGCATGGAGGCTGCCTCCCTCCTCCTCCCATATTCCGCCTCCCTCCCAGCCTCCGGGCCACATTCGCCTCCTCCGCCACCACCAGCATCCAGCTCCTCCTCTTCTTCTCGCTTCTTTACAAAATGACAGCCGGAGGCTGGGGGTGGCAGGGGTGTGTGGAAGAGGTCCGGGGGAGAACTGGGGGGAGCCACGGCCACCGCCCCGTGGAAGGGACCTGGCTGGGAAGCTCCCGAAGGTGATCTTTGCGGAGGGCCCCAGGAGAGCAAGCAGCAGGCGTGGGCTGGGTTCTTTCCTCTGGGGGCAAAGGTGGTGGTCGCGGGGTGCCTTTGCTGCAGGCAGGTGTCTAGGCACCGCAGCTCCCCCCAGTTCTCCTGCGGACCTCTTCCACACACACCCGCCGCCTCCAGCCTCCGTGCCGCTGCCCAGCTGTCATCTTGTAAAGAAGCGAGAAGAGGAGGCTGGGGGTGGCGGGTGTGTGTGGAAGAGGTCCGTGGGAGAACTGGGGGGAGCCACGGCCACCGCCCCGTGGAAGGGACCTGGCTGGGAAGCTCCCGAAGGTGATCTTTGCAGGGGCCCCCAGGAGAGCAAACAGCAGGCGTGGGCTGGGGTCTTTCCTCTGGGGGCAAAGGTGGTGGTCGCAGGGTGCCTTTGCTGCAGGCAGGTGTCTAGGCACTGCAGCTCCCCCCAGTTCTCCTGCGGACCTCTTCCACACACACCCGCAGCCTCCGTGCCGCCACCCAGTTGTCATCTTGTAAAGAAGCGAGAAGAGGAGGAGCTGGCTGCACAAACTCTCCCTTCCCTTCAAGTCATTGCAGCCGGACAGTAGCTGTCCACCCAATCCACCCACAAGGCTTCCTCTGGGCAGCCTGCACTGTCTCTCTCCTCCCCCATCTCCCCCCTCCTCTACCCATCCCCGAACGATCTGAATGCCAGTGGTAATGAGGCAAAAGGGGTGAGTTTTCCGCTTGCACGCATTATTGGCTTTTCCATTGATTCCTATGGGAAACATTGTTTCATCTTACGAACTTTTCACCTTACGAACCTCGTCCCTGAACCAATTAAGTTCATAAGATGAGGTATCACTGTATATGTTTATGTGTATGTGTATATATATCTTGGGGGGGGGGAGGAAAGAAAAAAGGAAACCCAAAGACTTTTCAAAGATATTTTCTACCTGCTTTCTTTTTGTTTCTCTTTTAAATTTTAGTGTCTAGCACTATGAATTAGCTGTAGAATATCTTATATGGTATGTGTGATTGCAGCCTGAATTAAATATAGTATCGCCTATACAATGTGTGATAGCAATGTGAGACATCCTTATACGAGATTGAAAACCACTGATGGAGAATATCACCTAAGGTTCTTCCAAGTAGAACATGACTGGAGTCGAGGATTCGGTTATAAAAATAGTTCATATATTTAATATGGCATCTTCTCACTTGTTTCATCCCTGTTGCTGTTACGCCCTAAATGACAAGTATAATCCAGTTACATACATACAGTATAATGGTGGAAGGTCTTAAGCATAAAACGTATCAGGAAAGACTTAATGAACTCAATCTGTATAGTCTGGAGGACAGAAGGAAAAGGGGGGACATGATCGAAACATTTAAATATATTAAAGGGTTAAATAAGGTCCAGGAGGGAAGTGCTTTTAAAAGGAAAGTGAACACAAGAACAAGGGGACACAATCTGAAGTTAGTTGGGGGAAAGATCAAAAGCAACATGAGAAAATATTATTTTACTGAAAGAGTAGTAGATCCTTGGAACAAACTTCCAGCAGACGTGGTAGATAAATCCACAGTAACTGAATTTAAACATGCCTGGGATAAACATATATCCATCCTAAGATAAAATACAGAAAATAGTATAAGGGCAGACTAGATGGACCAGGAGGTCTTTTTCTGCCGTCAGACTTCTATGTTTCTATGTTTCTATAATCTAGTTGCATTCTCATACAGTTTAATAAAGTCTAGGAAATGGATAGCACATCCTACCCAAACCACTTCCCTGTCCTATGTTTTCTCCCACTCAGTCAATTAAGGGTAAAGGTGTTGCTGAATCAGAATCGGAATGAATGTTTTTGCTTTGGCATCTAATAGGCATCATCTCTGCTCAAACAGAAAATACAGAACATGACGTGGCATGTGTAATCCCCAGACCCAAACCAGAATTGATAGTAATCTGGGGATTACCCGTACAAATAATTCTTGGTTTATGATTTTTTAAAATATTTTTTTCTCCATCTCCATATACATTTCCATACATATACCACAAATCATATTGAAATACAGTGATACCTTGTCTTACAAACTTAATTGGTTCCGGGACGAGGTTCTTAAGGTGAAAAGTTTGTAAGACAAAACAATGTTTCCCATAGGAATCAATGGAAAAGCGATTAATGCGCGCAAGCCCAAAATTCACCCCTTTTGCCAGCCAAGTGCCCGTTTTTGCGCTGCTGGGATTCCCCTGACATTCCCCTCCCTAGGAAACCAAACCTCTGGACTTCTGTGTTTTTGTGATGCTGCAGGGGAATCCCAGCATCGCAAAAACGAGTGCTTCGCTGGCAACGGAAGTTCGGAAGTGGGGTTTCCCAGTGAAGGGAGCATCAGTGAAATCGCAGCATCGCAAAAACACCGAAGTCCTCAAAACCCCACCTCCGTACCTCTCTGTTTTTGTGATGCTGTGATTTCACTGAGGCTCCCCTTGCTGGGAAACCCCACTTCAGGACTTCCTTTGCCAGCGAAGCACCCGTTTTTGCACTGCTGGGATTCCCCTGCTGGGATTCCCCTGCAGCATCACAAAAACACGCAAGTCCGGAGGTGGGGTTTCCCATGGAGGGGAACCTCAGGGGAATCCCAGCAGTGCAAAAACGGGTGCTTCACTGGCAACGGAAGTCCGGAGGTGGGGAATCCCAGTGGCGGCAGTGGCTTTGTAAGGTGAAAATAATTTGTAAGAAGAGGCAAAAAAATCTTAAACCCCGGGTTTGTATCTCAAAAAGTTTGTATGACGAGGCGTTTGTAAGATGAGGTATCACTGTATATATAATTATACATTTTTAGCCAATATATCATAAAGAAAACATTCTAATTTTGCACCTTTTGTACTTTTAGCACCTGTCTGTTTTCCTCCAATATTTCTTATTACTCCCCTCCCTCTATCTCCCTCTCTTCCCTCACTTTCTTTTCCATTCTCTCCCTCTTTCCTAATTCACTCCTCTCCTCTCTTCCTCACCCCTTCCTTTTCTACTTCCATTTCCTCCTTCTTATCCTTCCCTGAGTAAAATCTAACCATAATTCATTTTTGGTTGACGGGCAAGTAACACAAATCTCTAATTTCATTTAATCATCGATGCTACTCTTATATCCCACCGCCCATATTTATACATATATTGTATTCCCCCCCCCTAAGTAGTCATTTAGTAACAGTTAGAATTTACAACAGATCTCCCCTTGGGGCAGAGGTGGGTTCTAACTTGCCTCACTACTGGTTCACTCCCCCACCCGCCATACCACATGGCCACGCATGCATGCACAGTGCCCCCCCCCCCAAAAAAATCCTCCCTCCAAAAAATAGCCGAAAACAAGATGACAATGCATGCACTGTGCTGGAAACTTCATATAGAAAAAAACCCTCATTTTTTTAAAAAAAATCCAAAACAATTCCTAAAGAAAGATGGTGGTGTCCACAGACCGGCATCAACAGAACCGGTTCTGTGACATCATCCCCTACTGGTTCTGTGGCCGTGAGTGATGTCAAGTTGTCCACGCCCACTCAATCACATGACTCCACTATCACCAAGCCACACCCATGGAACCAATGGGAGGAAAATGTAAATATCACCCCTGCTCTGCAGATATGATATTCCCTAGGAAAGGAGCCACCACGGAGAAAACCTGTAACATTCCCTGCCTCCCTGTGTTGGTGAGTCAGGTAGATGTGACTGGGAAAAGACCAAATAATTTGGGTCTGCAGTCTTGTAGAGCTTTGAAGATGACAACCAGCACCTTGAATTGGAACCTGGAAACAAATCAACAACGAGTACAGTTTCCATAAGAGAGATGACACAGGTTAAAATCTAGACTTAAACAGAACCAAAGGGGCTGCCACATTTAGAACCGCTGCAAGCTTTCAGATGCTTGTTCAAGGGCAGTATGTACAGCAGTGATGGCGAACCTATGGCACAGGTGCAACAGGTGGTACACGGAACCATATCTGCTGGCACGCAAGCTGTTGCCCTAGCTCAGCTCCAATTGCTATCCAGCTGATTTTTGGCTTGCACAGAGGCTCCGGGGGGGAGGCGTTTTTGGCTTCCAGAGAGCCTCCAGGGGAATGGGGGAGGGCGTGTTTACCTTCCCCCCAGCTCCAAGGAAGGCTTTGGAGCCTGGGGAGGGCGAAACCTGAGCCTACTGGGCCCACCAGAAGTTGGGAAACAGGCCGTTTCCAGCCTCCAGAGGGCCTCCAGAGGATGTGGGAAGCAGTTTTCGCTCTCTCTGGGCATTGAATTATGGGTTTGGACAATCATGCATGCACGATAGTGTGTGCCCATGCTCTTTCGGCACCCGAGGAAAAAAATGTCCACCATCAATAATGTAGAGCATGTTTTCATAGTCAAGATGGGAGATGTCAAGGCTGTGCGTAACTGGGAACAGGGACTGTTGGTCCAGAAAAGGGGTTAACTGTTGCGAAAACCTGCAGTTGTGTATAGGCCCTCCTTGGCAGGGACTTTAAAAGGGTATTCTTTTAAACTTTTAGACTTTTAACTCTCAAAGTTCTTCATCTCACATAAGGTAGTCCCATGGAAGAAAATCCTTTGGAATGTAGATAGACATCCAGCATTCTTCCGATCATAATCTAGTTTTCCTTTCCTTTTAAAAAAAAAAAATGGGGTGGCAGCTTTAAAATTGGTTTCAGCCAAGTCCTAGCACATTATAGGAATTGATTCTGAGAACAGTGGCTGGTGCATTATTATATTCATTGTTCTTCTATCAGCGTGAGAAATCAACTTGGCTGCGTGAAGGGGAAGGGATTTTCTCTTTTTGATCATTAGGAAGGGAGTGTACACTGCCAAATTTCTATGCAATCCTGTGTTTTTTCCCCTATAGCTCAACCACATTTTAGCTTAGTTTGGCTTATTTTGTTTTGGGGGGGAATGATTACCGTATTTTTGGAAGTATAGAGTCCATCAGGAGTTGGACGGCTTATAAATCCAATAAAATAAAATAAATATAACGCTCATGTAGATTTTATGGGAGGAAAACAAAGAAAAAAAGTGTTTTGAACCAGTGTAGCAGAATACATTTTAAAACCATGTATACTTTTTACAACCACGTACACTTTTTTACAAACTTCAAACTTAACAACTTAAAGACTGGTAGACTTCAGTTCCCAAAATTCGTCCTCCTGTCATGCTAGCTCAGGAATGGGAGTTGAAGTCCACAAGTCTTAAACTTGCCAAGTTTGAAGGCCTTTGCATTCCTAACCCAGGGATCTTCAAACTCGACAGCTTTAAGACTAGTGGACTTCAACTCCCAGAATTCCTCCTCCGGTCATGCTAGATGGGGTAATTAGAAGGCAAAAACACCCCTATTTTTGTGAAAAACAGACTACTTTTCACCCGTGTTATTTTTTCGTGAAGATGGGGTGGGCAAAGGGTCTGGTAAGCCTGCAGAGAGCTCCTGGATGTTGAGGAATGGCAAAAATGCCCCTGTTTTTGTGGAAAATGGGCCGGTCTTGCCAATTTTCTCACAAAATATGGGTGTTTTTGCCTTCCCCCTGTCCCCATGAGCTCTCTGCAGGCTTCTCAGACCCTCTGGCTGGGGAATTCTGGGAGTTGAAGTCCAGATATCTTCAAGAGGCCAAGGTTGGGGAACACTGCTCTAAAGGCTCCCAATCAGGCGCCTTGTCAGGAATTGGGGTGGTTCCTTCTCCAGAGGTTCCAAAGCTGCAGTAACCTCAGAGGCTCAGCAGAAGCCAAACTTGCAGAGCTGCATAGAGACATTTAGCCATTCCTGTTACTTTGCAAATCTCATTTCGCGCTGGAAGACAGGCTCTAATAGATTTTGGCATTACTGGCAACTTCATTAAATCATCTGTGTACACAAATGTACTCTTCTTACACAGCCTGTCAACTCTCTTGATAGGGTTGAGATGATTTGTGGCCAACTGTCATGTTCGGGTCCTATCGTGGAGAGTAGTAAATCACTGCAATTCACCACCAGGAATCATCACCAGCTCTTTAAGCTCTTCTTCACCTTTTCCTTACATGCTTTAGTATTCCTATGGTAGAAACGGCCTGGCTTCACACACACACACACACACACACACACACACACACACACACACACACAATCCACATGTTCACTGGAACCACAAAGACACCCTTCAGTGTCCCCTGGATGCAAGACCCATATCCTACAAGGAGGTATGGGGGGGGGGGACTCCAATCAATTTAAAAAATAGAATTAATCATCCTTGCCTTTCAAATATGGTAGATTTCTGGGGGGGAAGGCGAAACTCAAACCCTGCCTTCCATTGATTCTATGATTGTATAATATTATTCCAGTAACATAAATTTCCATGTGGCACCCATACTCCAATGATATTTGTATCTTTTATTTTATGTACACGGAGAGCATATGCACCAATGACAAATTCCTGGTGTGTCCAATCACATTTGGCCAATAAAGAATTCTATTCTATTCTTATCAATTAATTATTTCAAGTAGCTCTGCTTAAAATAATTTATTAATAAGTACCATAAAAATACACTTGCATTCTTCTCCATCCACTGCCAATGGGGCGACTTTTTCCCCCTCAAAAATAATTGTTCACAGAATAGAATAGAGTAGAGTAGAATTCTTTATTGGGCAAGTGTGATTGGACACACAAGGAATTTGTCTTTGGTGCATATGCTCTCAGTGTCCATAAACAAAAGATACATTGGTCAACAATCATGAGGTACAACACTTAATGATTGTCATAGAGGTCAAATAAGCAATGAAGAAACAATCAATATTAATGCTCCCCAAGTACATCCCTTGAATTGTCTAATTGTTAATGAACCTTCTCATTGCAAATATGGGACAGTTGTATCTTCAAGAACGCCTACAGGTTGGACTTCCAGGAGAGCTCACAGTGTAATTCATGTGAAAGAGAGGCATACTGTAGACATCCCTCAGAAATTGCCTGTCACCACAGGAAGTGTGAATATATAACATTGGCCTTCAGATTTGCAAATAGTCCATCAATCTTTGAGAGATTTATGAGTAATATTTTTTTCATTATTTCCTGGACAAGTTCTAGCTAGTCTGTTTGGAGGATTTGTTTATGCATTCTGGTTCTCCTGCCTTCCTTATTGATCATGTTGTTCACAACTCCTCAGAAAGCAGTTTCTATGTTATGCTGGAGAAATGTGACTTTAATGTGCCTGTCTAGGATATTATTTCAGATACTGTATTATATTTCCTCTCAAGGAGTTCAAATAGACCTGGGGAAAATAAAGTCTATTTTATCTTGGGAGCTCCTACACTATCAAAGGCATATCGCTTCCTTGGGATTTGCCAGTGTTTGCTATAAATTCATTTCTGATTTGTCCGTGTCACTGACTCTCTCTCGCGTCGCTGGCTCAGCTTGTCTAGAAGGGTATCTCTTTCAGTGAGATTCCAAATGAGCCTTGCATTAACTCAAACAGATATTTGCTTCTTAGCCCCTCATCCATCTTCTCACCTCCGTTGTTACTCAGGCTGATTTCGCCTTGGGAGTTGTACGTCAGCAATCTGCTCTGAGTTTCCAGGCAACTTCCTCCCTTGTGTATTTTTTTCTCTCTTCTCAATAGCTGAACAAAGTTCTCATAGTTTTAAGCAGGAAGTTTTATTTCAGTCCTTTGAAAAGGCCTATCAAACCTGTAGCCATTTTATAGAAATACTTTGCTTATAGTCCAGTGTTTCTCAATTATTTTCTGTTACATTCCCCCCCCCCCCCTCAGGAAGTAAACATTTTGTGGCTCCCTCAACTCTCCGCCAGGATGATTGTTTGCAATATTTAGCACATTTTCGCTGAAAAAAAATCAAGCAGCTTATCAGCGTGATTGGGGTGCAATGTGATACCTTAATTTATTTGGCTTCCATTGCCAACATTTTTAGATAAAGTGAGCATAGTGATCTTTCCTCACCTCCCACCATAGTAACAGTGGAGCTAAGCACTACATACATTTCAACATATTTCCTCATCTTAGCTTTCAGGAGACTTATGTTTGTCTTGTTATCTCCATCTCTCTCCTCCTTTCTTTTCATCCCTGTTAAATATTTTTCCATGGTGTCTCTTAAGGTTTGTTATATGCACTTCATATCTCCTACTCAGTGCTGTTTGCTATTGTTCGATGCAAGAAACCCTTCTCCCTGTGGCAAAAAAAGCATGTTTCCCAGGTTCACGCACCACCACCCCTATGTGAGAAACACTGGCTTATACTGTGCTGTAGAAGTTAGAACAAACCACAGGAACCAAGGGTAATTACAAGTCTTTTCGCAAGCTTACTCAACATCAGTCAGATAGGTTCACAACACATTTCCAGAAGACCTTAGTTCAGCTATTGGGTGTCACCTGTCTCTGCCCATTATTCATAGTTGGGTGGAAGAAAATGCCAGCTTTCCATCTCCCCAATGAGCAGTGTTTGTGCCAGAAAGTGGAAGTAAATACCATAAACTAGGAAAAAAAACCACTCACAAATCACAGTCATATAACCATAAGATACTTTTAAAAAGTCATAAAAGTGACCTGGCTGGCCAAGCAGCCAAGGTGACAACTAGCGTTTGTGGGGGTCCATTATAACTTCTAATGTTCATTAAGGAACCACTTATAAGTCAAGGATGACCTAAAATCCTATGGATATAGAGGTAGGACTTACTCCTCCCATTCTGAATCTGGTTTTTGGATCCAGGTTGGTTTCTGATCCTTCCAAATATGCACAGGTAGAAAAGAATTATATTGTAGGCAGTGTAGGATTTTTCAGGGAAGGCATGTTGATTATCAACCACCCAAGGTTGCTCAGCTCAAGGCTGAGAAAAACAAGGTTAAATATGCTTTAAGGCAATAAGAAAGGCAAGGTGAAAGATGCTCTATAATTAAATTGCTGCAGATGTGAAAAGTGTTTCCACTTCATGTTGATTAAAGTAGATTCAGCCTAGAATACTACAAGGATTATAACTATGCTCTGTCAAGTGTCTAAGAGGCCTTGGCCCAGTTTGGTGGAAGAAAACTACATGGATATGCCAAGAAGCCATCAGTGGTCAAGGATGACGTGAAGATGTTACCTTTTCTATCTTTTGAAACCATGTGTATGCCTTCTAAAATTGCATGTGCCTATGTGCCTATTTACTAGCCACGTCCCACAAACTTTTGCGGTCAAAGAGTATCCCAGTATATTTAATGACTTCAGTGTGTCTGTGTGTATCATATACTGTATTTTTCAGAGTATAAGATGTTGGGGTTGGCTCTGGCCCAGCTCCTACCCCAAGGAATGTGGAGGTGGATGCATGGGAAACTTCAACATGTCATAGGACTGTTTTATTGCCGACAGAGGCAGGTAGTGCAGTTTCCTCGGACGAAGAAGAAGGTGGGAATGATTTGGAAGAGGGGGGCTTGGCACACAGCTCAGGAAGCCAATCTCCATTATCTTCAGTCGAATCAGATGCGGAAGTCTTGGACCCACGCAGGCGCAGAGTTATGCATAGAAAAGACCAATTGAGGATGTATTACAGGAGATAAGAGAGGCCACCTGTGTTTGGGTGGGGCTGTAGTAATTAGAGCTGCTGATACAAATAGCAGCGTGTTGGTTTGGCCGTTGTGGAAGATTATCTGATCGCAGTTCTTCAGGACTTTGTTGATTTTTCACACCTTTGAAACCAAAGCGGAGCAAAGTGTGTGTGTCTCACTTCGTTGGAAGAAGGAGGGCTGTGACGTTTCTTCACAGCTGCTAGCTAAGTGCTTAAGGACTGATTAAGGGAATTGTACAGCCTACAAGGTTGTTTTGGGACGAGTGCTCTTTGCAATACAAAAAGGGTGCTTTGTTTCTTTTGAATTTTGTGATAAAGAACATTGTTTTGAATTTTCAAATGTGTGTGTGTCTGAAATTTGTACCCTTGAATTGAATCTAAAACCCCATTAATTTAGAAACATACAACACAAGCATACCATACATAAAACTATATACTCTTCTGCCTCATGTATCCCAGCGGCCAGTTAGGTCCCACAGAGTTGGCCTTTTCCAGGTCCCATCAGCCGGACAATGTCATCTGGCAGGGCCTAGGGGAAGAGCCTTCTCGGTGGCAGCCCCAGTCCTTTAGAACGAACTCCCTCAAGAGATACATACCACCCCCTCCCTCCTTGCTTTTTGCAAAACTTTGAACACTCATCTCTGCTGGTGGGCATGGGGGCTGTGGATGATTTTGTTAGGATAAATGGGGGGTTCAGAATTTGTTTTAGTTTTTGTAGTATTTTTAATATTAGATTTCTACACATGGTACTGTATTTATTATGTTGTATGCCGCCCTGAATCGGTTGAGAATGGTGCAGGGATGGGCTATTGCCTGGACGGGGGGAACGCAGTGGGGTAGTGAAAATGGAGCTCCACCACAGAGCACCCAATTTGCACTGAAAGATTTATTTATTTATTTATTTTATTTATTAGATTTTCTTTTATGTCACCCTTCTCCTTAGACTCAGGACGGCTTACAACATGTTAGCAATAGCACTTTTTAACAGAGCCAGCATATTGCCCCCACAATTCGGGTCCTCATTTTACCCACCTCGGAAGGATGGAAGGCTGAGTCAACCTTGAGCCGGTGATGAGATTTTAACCGCTGACCTTCAGATCTACAGTCAGCTTCAGTGGCCTGCAGTACAGCACTCTACCTACTGCACCACCCTGGTTCTATGTTGAAAGAAAATGCAGGGCATGCACAGTGTGGTAGTAAAAACCTTGGTAGCCCTTCACTGGAAGGGTGGCATAGAAGTTAGGTAGGTAGGTAGGTAGGTAGGTAAGAAGGAAGGAAGAAAGAAAGAAAGAAAGAAAGAAAGAAAGAAAGAAAGAAAGAAAGAAAGAAAAGCCCAGTTCTGGAGAGAGAGAAGTTCCCTGAGGATGGGTTCCAGCACAAGCCCAAAAATAGCCCAAGCCCTACAATATTTCAGTATCATTGTCTCAAGTAATATTATTATTATTATTATTATTATTATTATTATTATTATTATTCATATAAATAATTTAGGTGCATTTGATTTTATTTCCTGAATGAAGAACTTTGTACATTGTTAAAAATAAATAAATAAAGGGAACACTTGAACAACACCATATACAGTGGAACCTCGACATACGAGCAGCTCTACTTACGAGCTACTCGAGATAAGAGCTGGGAGGGGAGCGACATTTTTGTTCGCCTCCCGAGCTCACATTCGGGATACGAGCGCCAAGGAGCTGTCTCCTGAAGCCGAACGCTAACTTCCGCGTTCGGCTTCAGGAGACAGCTCCTTGGCAGTCGTATCCCGCGTGTTTTAAAAGGTTGCAGCCGGCCTGGGGGGCTCGGGGGGGTGCTGGCAAGCCCCCCAGGCCGGCTGCAACCTTTTAAAACACGCGCGCCGCTTCGCAGCTGTCTCCTGAAGCCGAACGCGGAAGTTAGCGTTCGGCTTCAGGAGACAGCTGCGAAGCGGCGCGCGTGTTTTAAAACGTCACAGCCGGCCTGGGGGGCTCGGGGGGAAGCCCCCGAGCCCCCCAGGCCGGCTGCCACATTTTAAAACACGCGCGCCGCTTCGCAGCTGTCTCCTGAAGCCGAACGCTAACTTCCGCGTTCGGCGGCAGCGGGTTTTTTTGTTGTTGCACGGATTAATTGACTTTACATTGTTTCCTATGGGAAACAATGTTTCGTCATACGAGCGTTCCGACTTACGAGCCTCCTTCCGGAACCAATTAGTCTCGTAAGTCGGGGTTCTACTGTAACTCCAAGTAAATCAAACTTCTGTGAAATCAGACTATCCACTTAGGAAGCAACACTGCTTGACAATCAATTTCACATGCTGTTGTGCACATTCAACTTTGTACAGAACAATGTATTGAATGAGAATATTTCATTCATTCAGATCTAGGATGTTTGAGTGTTCCCTTTATTTGAGTGTTCCCTTTATTTTTTTTTTGAGCAGTATATTTTTCTGTAGGCATTTCAATTCATTCATTAAGAAGCTGGTTTTCTTAACCCATTAGAATTGTTTTTCTGGCTTCTGTGGAGACTTTGATACCCCGAGTTTGTTGTTTTCCTGCAGATATTTCATTGCCCAACTACTATAGGTAACCTCTTCTAGTACTGAGGGGTACTTGGGTAATGCAATATTTGCAAGAAGATCTCCAAGCTCATAGACTCCACTGTTCAACCCCGGGCTACAAAGATTCTCTATTGGGTTCTGTTCATTCTGTAGCATTTTTTTCACTTCAGTATTTCAAAAGTAGTTCCCTCACCTCTTCATCCAAGTCACAATAGAAATGTACTGATAAAGAGGAGGATCTAGGACAACATTCTGCCTCTCCAAGTATAATGAGGAACAGATTTTGAACAAGATCTTTGAACCAAGTTGTATGGTTTTTTATGTATGGTTTGTTAGGTTGTGTGATTGTTTTTCATAATAAGGGTTTTAAACTTGTTTTTAACATTAGATTTGTACTTTGTGTATTGTTGTTGTGAGTTGCTCTGAGTCCTCGGAAAGGGTCGGCATACAAATCTCATATATATTATTATTATTATTATTATTATCATCATCATCATCATCATCATCATCATCATCATCATCGTTATCATTAAAATGCAGGAAATAGTATAAGGGCAGACTAGATGGACCATGAGGTCTTTTTCTGCCGTCAATCTTCTATGTTTTTTATCATTGTTATATTGTCCAGCCCATACAGTTACAGTGGTACCTCTACTTACGAACTTAATTTGTTCCATGACCAGGTTCTTAAGTAGAAATGTTTGTAAGAAGAAGCATTTTTTCTCTTAGGAATCAATGTAAAAGCAAATAATGTGTGTGATTGGGGAAACCACAGGGAGGATGGAGGCCCTGTTTCCTCCCAGGAGATTCCTAGAGAGGCCCCATGGAGGCTTCTCCCCGCCTTTTCCAGCCCTGTTTCCTCCCAGGAGGTTCCTAGAGAGGCCCCACAAGGCTTCTCCCCACCTTTTCCGGTTACAGTTTCGGAGGCTCAGGTTTATAAGTGGAAAATAGTTCTTGAGAAGAGGTAAAAAAATCTTGAACACCCAGTTCTTATATGGAAAAGTTCGTAAGTAGAGGCTTTCTTAGGTAGAGGTACCACTGTGTTTGTCCTGAAAATTGATTATTCTTACAATTCTTTTTTTTAAAAGCAAAATGGAGGCTTACAAATAAAGCCACCTCTGCTACAAACAATTCCTGATTACCAATCTCAACTTGCATGCCTTCTGAGCATTGACACCCCCCCCCAAAAAAAATACTGTTTACTAATTGTTTTCATTTTGAAAATTAAATTAGAAAAAGAATGATGTAGTCGTAACAAAAGAGACGTCTAGAGAAGCGATGGAGGAAGAGTAGGTCTGAATCTGATCGAACACTTGTAAGAGCTTTTATTAAGACTTACAAAGTGGCGCTCAAGGCGGCAAGATGCGCGTACCATGCCGCCTTGATTGCATCAGCGGAATCCCGCCCGGCTGCTCTGTTTAGGGTGACCCGCTCCCTTCTTAATCAGGGGGGAGTTGGGGAGCCCTTGCAGAGTAGTGCCGAGGAGTTTAACACGTTTTTCGCTGATAAAGTCGCTCAGATCCAGGCCGACCTTGACTCCAATTGTAAAACAGAGTCGACTGACAACGAGTCAGTCGAGGTGACTGGGGCACGTACTTGTCCACCTGTCTGGGAAGAGTTTGATCTGGTGACACCTGATGAAGTGGACAAGGCCATTGGAGCTGTGAGTTCCGCCACCTGTCTACTGGATCCGTGTCCCTCCTGGTTGGTCTCGGCCAGCAGGGAGGTGACACGGAGCTGGGCCCAGGAGATTACCAACGCTTCCTTGGGGAGGGGAGTCTTTCCAACACTCTATAGAAGCGCTCTTGTACCCCCTCCTCAAGAAGCCTTCCCTGGACTCAGCCGTACTTAATAACTATCGTCCAGTCTCCAACCTTCCCTTTATGGGGAAGGTTGTCGAGATGGTGGTGGCACTCCAGCTCCAGCGGTCCTTGGAAGAAGCCGATTATCTAGGTCCCCGACAGTCGGGTTTCAGGCCCGGTTACAGCACGGAAACCACTTTGGTCGCGTTGATGGATGATCTCTGGCGGGCCCGGGACGGGGGTTTATCCTCTGTCCTGGTGCTTCTCAATCTCTCAGTGGCTTTCGATACCATCGACCATGGTATCCTTCTGCACCGGTTGGAGGGGTTGGGGGTGGGAGGCACTGTTCTCCAGTGGTTCTCCTCCTACCTCTCTGGCCGGTCGCAGTCGGTGTTAGTGGGGGGTCAGAGGTCGGCTCCGAGGTCTCTCCCTTGTGGGGTGCCTCAGGGGTCGGTCCTCTCCCCCTTGCTATTTAACATCTACATGAAACCGCTGGGGTGAGGTGTCATCAATATGCCGATGATACCCAGCTTTACATCTCCACCCCATGCCCAGTCAACGAAGCGGTGGAAGTGATGTGCCGGTGCCTGGAGGCTGTTGGGGCCTGGATGGGTGTCAACAGACTCAAACTCAACCCGGATAAGACGGAGTGGCTGTGGGTTCTGCCTCCCAAGGACAATTCCATCTGTCCGTCCATTACCCTGGGGGGGGGAATTATTGACCCCCTCAGAGAGGGTCCGCAACTTGGGCGTCCTCCTCGATCCACAGCTCACATTAGAAAACCATCTCTCAGCTGTGGCGAGGGGGGTGTTTGCCCAGGTTCGCCTGGTGCACCAGTTGCGGCCCTATCTGGACCGGGACTCATTGCTCACAGTCACTCATGCCCTCATCACCTCGAGGTTCGACTACTGTAATGCTCTCTACATGGGGCTACCTTTGAAAAGTGTTCGGAAACTTCAGATCGTGCAGAACGCAGCTGCGAGAGCAGTCATGGGCTTACCTAGGTATGCCCATGTTTCACCATCACTCCGCAGTCTGCATTGGCTGCCAATCAATTTCCGGTCACAATTCAAAGTGTTGGTTATGACCTTTAAAGCCCTTCATGGCATCGGACCAGAATATCTCCGAGACCGCCTCCTGCCGCACGAATCCCAGCGACCGATTAGGTCCCACAGAGTGGGCCTTCTCCGGGTCCCGTCAACTAAACAATGTCGGTTGGCGGGCCCCAGGGGAAGAGCCTTCTCTGTGGCGGCACCGGCTCTCTGGAACCAACTCCCCCCGGAGATTAGAACTGCCCCTACTCTTCCTGCCTTCCGTAAACTCCTTAAGACCCACCTTTGCCATCAGGCATGGGGAAATTAAACATCTCCCCTGGGCACGTTTAATTTATACATGGTATGCTTGTGTGTGTGTCTGTTAGTATATGGGGTTTTTCTTAAATCTTTAAATATTTTAATTAATTGGATTATCATGATTGTTTCACTTGTTGTGAGCCGCCCCGAGTCTTCGGAGAGGGGCGGCATACAAATCCAAATAATAAATAAATAATAAAATTGGTGAAAATGGTAGTGTGAATAAACTGTTGTAATTATTTGTTATTCGTTAACATTTTTAAATGCTTCTGTTATTTGTCCGACTGTCACTAAAGGTTGACTCAGCTTTCCATCCTTCCGAGGTGGGTAAAATGAGGACCCAGATTGTTGGGGGGCAATATGCTGACTCTGTAAACAGCTTAGAGTGGACTGTAAAAGCACTGTGGTGGGTAAGACTTAAGTGCTATTGTTATTGCTATTTATCCAACCTGCGTTTAAAACCATCCAGGATAATAGTCATTATCGCACCGTGTGCTAATAAATTCCAATAGTTAATTATATGCTGTAGGAAGAAGCTCTTTCTTACGTTTCTTCTAAATCTCCTTCCGCTATGCTTGTCCTGTTGTATTTTGAGGGGAGGAACTTATCTCTGACCATTTACTCCCTATAAGATTTAAGATTTAATTGGATTTGTATGTCGCCCCTCTCCGAGGACTTGGGGCGGCTCACAGCATGTACAGAAAAACAGGAAACAGTAATAACAATCCAATTAATAATACATTAAAAACAATAATAATACATGAAAAACATATTGTGCATGATTCGTTCACCTTGAGGTCTTTTTCTGCCGTCAATCTTCTATGTTTGGTTTTTTCCCCACCACCCTGAATACTATGATGTCATCTGCAGATTCAGCCAGCTCAGTTTCAGTCTCCATATCATGATCATTTATGGACATCGATCTTTTGAGAAATTCTACTTCTGGTTTCCTTCTTTTCTCTGAGAAAATGTCCCCTCTATTTTGATTCTTTGAGCTTTTTAAACCCATTACCACTGAGTGAAGGGAAGGTTTCTATTACTCTGTTCCAATTTCAAGACACGGTTGGCTCTCTCTGTTCCTATCTTATATAGCACAGGCAGCTGCAAATCCAAAACCCTTCATGGTAGCCTTCTTCCCTTCTTTCAGTATCCCTTTCATTCTTCATTGTCTGGTGGCCCAATCACCCTCTATGGTTATTTTGGGTTTTGGGGGAGTGCAGGGCTGTGTATTGTTTTGAACATATGTTTAAAAGCTTCTGGTTGTTTTCCTTAATGGCTATGTGACTTAGGGTTCTTTTTCTAGGTATCTTTTTACCATCTGCACAATATTTCTGCCAGGACTTCTGTTCCGTTTTATTCTCCTCGTTAGAACAGGCTTCTTATTTCCTGCAGGAAGCCTTCTTAACTTTTACAGCTTCCCAGCTACTACTAAAAAAGGCATGCTGGCTTCTTCCTGGGTTTGATTGGCCCATTCCGATACTGTACTATATATTCCAGTGGAGTCTCAAAAAACTGAGGAACCATGTGGAAGATACTGCGAAGGAATTTACCCTCTTGACTTCATTTTTCAGATTCTTTCACCAGCCTCCTCATTTTTGGAGGTTTCTATTTTTTACAAGAGGAGGGGGGGGAAAGGATAAGGGAACTTCCTAATTCCACAGTGTTGATTAACAGCTATTGAATGGAATTTGCAGATATAACGTGCAGTGATGGTTTTACAAGCTGGATGGATGCCGTAAAGTCACATGCTTCTCGCCATTATTGTGAGTTCACGGCCTCTCCCTTGTAGACTGTCAGCACGTAACCTCTGCGTAATTAAAATGCTTTGTTCTGTTCTTTCAAGAAAGCTTTCCATGCTCTTCTGTTTAAATTAATGTAAGGAAGTTCTCAGCCATATTTCATGGGTATCCGTCTCTTCAGATATACAGTGTTCCCTTGTTTATCACGGGTGTTACGTTCCAGGACCATCCGCGATAAAGGAAAATCTGTGAAGTAGGGACGTTATATTTATTTAAGTATTTATACACTATTTTAAGGCATAATAATAATAATAATAATTATTATTATTATTATTATTATTATTATTATTATTATTTAGATTTGTATGCCTCCCCTCTCCGAAGACTCCTTCCCCCACACTTTTATTTATTTATTAGATTTGTATGCCGCCCCTCTCCCTAGACTCGGGGCGGCTCACAGCATACAATAAGACAATTCACAACAAATCTAATAAATTTAAAAAACATTTAAAAGCCCCATTATTAAACCAGTCATACATACAGTCACACCATACATAAATTATATAGGCCCGGGGGAGGGAGGGGGAATGCCTCAATTCCCCCATGCCTGACGGCAGAGGTGAGTTTTAAGGAGTTTACCAAAGGCAAGGAGGGTGGGGGCAGTTCTAATCTCCGGGGGGAGCTGGTTCCAGAGGGTCGGGGCTGCCACAGAGAAGGCTCTTCCCCTGGGACCCGCCAGACGACATTGTTTAGTTGACGGGACCCAGAGAAGGCCAACTCTGTGGGACCTAATCGGTCACTGGGATTTGTGCGGCAGAAGGCGGTCCCGGAGATATTCTGGTCCAATTGCGCTACATAAACCTTTCCCATTCCCTTAATAATCATTCCCATACTGTTCTGTGCATGTATTGTACCTTTACACTTATTGTAAAATGTTTTGGATTCCTAAACCTATGAGATGAAACGATGCTCCATGTGAAACAGCAGACTCAGAGATGGGGAAGCTGCGCACAGACAAAAAGTAAACAATGCGCTACTGTACTGAGCCAATCAGGCTCTAGGATACAAAGCAGCACTCTCTGGTTGGTCACTTCTCCATCAATCAACCAATCATGTGCTGTTTACAATCTCATGTAGGCAAGTAGCGTCTCAGGCAGGCGAGTTCTGCAGAAAACCCATGAAGTAGCGAAAATCCGCGATATATTTTTTTCCATTAATATTTTATAAAAGCCCATGATGCACCAAGGCTCTGAAAGGTGGGCCACGAAGTGGCGAGGGATCACTGTATTACATGGAATAATATAGAACACGGAAGGCACAGAGAAGTATATGCAAAGAAAAGGGAGATAGGAGATTGCATATCAATGTTCCTCTTAAATTTTGAATAACTTCCCCGAAATCAACCCAAGTCCCCAACTGTTTTTCCTATGGGTCATAAGCTTATCAGTCTGAAAGATGAACTACAATTACTAATACAGCCAGTCCTCCCTCTACACTAGTCCATGATGCAGCTGCAATGTGGGTGATATGAATCCTGATGGCCAACAAAAGGATCATTTCAGCAATGCTGGAGAAGGGTTTTGAATGGTATAAAATGGCAGTGTACACCCAATCTTGGCAACTCTAAGATTTGTGGACTTCAACTCCCAGAATTCCACAGCCAGCTATGCTTGAAGTCCAACAACTTTTAATGTGGCCAAGATTGGATGCCCCGATATACCCTATTGACTTTGGGGATGTGGTCAGAGGGCCCTCTCGCTGCAGCTCATTATCTGATATTCTCAGGGACAATGGATTTGGAATATATCAAGAGCATCAGAAATCTGGAATCATGGATTCCTATCTTAAAAATAACTCTTGGGGAGGAGGAGGGGATGTGATTTTTATCAGTAGCCTATTAGTGCCATCTAGCGTTTACCATTAAGATATATTTATTTCTGTCACTTAAGAGTGTAGGGAAAGATTCTGGCTATATGATTCAGAGGTTCAGCAGTTAGTTTCACAAACATGACATATCTTCTCACCTGACTTCCTCTTAGAATTGGTATATATTTACTCTGGGGTTTTCCTCATAAATCTATGATTGCTGAGTTATGATCTCTAATCCGGCCATTCCTTAATATTAGAAATAATTTGATGTGGTTGCAGTGATTTCTTCTGCTGCTGAAAATCCTGTATGATGATCTATACTCCCACATTTATAACACAGGGGAACAGCAATTCCGTTGTCTTAAATCTGTGACTTGTTTTCAGCTAACTTTTGGCCAAAAATAAACACAGTTTTTGTCTATCACGTCAACTTTTAATTCCAAAGGATAGCCTCAAAAGTCAGACATATTGTGCATATAAAAGAAAGTAAAAGCTTACCAAATATACTGTTTACAAAGACTAATTTTATTCATACAAAGGCCAAAATAGTTGCTGCAAGTTAAATTGTGTTCATACAAATAGTTGTTTTTTTTATTGAACGATAATTATATATATTAAGGTAAAAAAATTTGCTTATAGCTTTTTCTGGAGTGTTTAATCTGTGGACATTCTCGCTTGATGCTCTAACAATTCTTAGCCTTCATATGTACATCCCATCTACCTTGATACCATGACCTTCAAATCTTGGTGGAATCGCTCATCCTCCTCATCACTGACTGCACCAAGATTTTCCGAGAAGTTAGCAAGATAGCTATGTAAAAAATGCAATTCGATGCCCATGTTGCAACCTCATAACCTCATAATTCTCATAAGTTTTAGAGAAAAAACTTGACGTGATAGAAGAAAACTAACTACAGTTTTGAAACCAGCATGCCTAATTAACTATAAAAAAGCTCAAAAATCAAACTCAACAGAAATTGTGTTACAAATTGTTCCCCAGTGTAATCATTTATAAAATATAGACTTCCATGAGGGGCTCCACACCTATTGAGCTACCGCTAACAGAATAATTTACTAATAAGTGCAAAGGAATTCTGGAAAATTAGTCCCAGTTTGGAAAAAAAAAACCTTGTCATAGTCTTACTTTTTCAGTGACTCAAGTGGTGGGTTAGCCTCACTACTACATAGAGGAACCCATAGTTACTGCAGGTTAGATGCATGGACAATCAGTTTTGAATTATGACTTTTAGGATCCAGAGGAAATGTCAACTGGCAGAAGCTAGAAAATGTGCCTAGGAACTAGAAAGCATATCCATTCTGTAGACCCTACTCTCCTCTCAGAGTTGAGGATTACCCCAGCCCTGCCAGTCTTCTGTAGAAGCTTGAAGGCCTGAGTTTGTACCAAACCCGAGGCCCTTAAGGCGTGAAGGACCCTGTTTTCTGGCTACATTGACATCTATGATGAGTTTTTTTGCTTGAGATGGGCAACTGTAGAAATTGAATGAATGGAAGGTAGGTGGGTGGAGAAATGGATAGAGATAGATAGATAGATAGATAGATAGATAGATAGATAGATAGATAGATAGATAGACAGACAGACAGACAGACAGACAGACAGACAGACAGACAGACAGACAGACAATAATAATAATAATAATAATAATAATGATAATAATAATAATAATTTATTAGATTTGTATGCCACCCCTCTCCAAAGACTCGGGGCGGCTCACAACAATAACAAAAACAATATAATAGTAATACAAATCTAATATTTTAAAAAAGTATATATGAAAGATAGATGATAGATAGATAGATAGATAGATAGATAGATAGATAGATAGATAGATAGACAGACAGACAGACAGACAGACAGACAGACAGACAGACAGACGATGATAATAATAATAATAATAATAATAATAATAATAATAATAATAATTTATTAGATTTGTATGCCACCCCTCTCCGAAGACTCGGGGCGGCTCACAACAATAACAAAAACAATATAATAGTAATACAAATCTAATATTAAAAAGAAGTATATATAAAAGATAGATGATAAATAGCTAGATAGATAGACAGAAAGACAAATAATAATAATAATAATAATAATAATAATAATAATAATAATAATTTATTAGATTTGCATGCCACCCCTCTCCGAAGACTCGGGGCGGCTCACAACAATAACAAAAACAATATAATAGTAATACAAATCTAATATTTAAAAAAAGTATATATAAAAGATAGATGATAGATAGATAGATAGATAGATAGATAGATAGATAGATAGATAGATAGATAGATAGATAGATAGATAGATAGATAGATCTATGTGTCTTTCAGATTCAATTGTCAGGCAATTTGTTGTTAAACCTGAGAAAGAGAAATGTGCATCTAGATTTCTTTCCCGTGACATAAATTTGATATCCAAATTTAAGAAGTTATAAGGAGTGTTTCATTCTGAAAATATACTCAGGCAGCAATATTCATAGTGCTTCAGTTAAACAGACGTCACAGGGTTGATAATGTTGTCATAAATGCATTTTGGTAAAAGAGTTTAAGGCAAATCATGTCATCTTAGTGATTGCGATTATGTTATTTATGCCTGGTCCACTGGATCTGCATTAATTATATTTTCTCCTGCTGCAATATAAAATAAAAACTTCAAAAACAAAAGCGTGGTCAGAAGAGCTTATTTTAAGCATCTCTCTTCAGATTTCCCCTTTGGCAATTCTAAGGCAATAGAGACACAAGCATGCCAGAAATGGAATGACTGAAATTCTAGATTTAGGTGTTTACAAGTTTATATTGTCATTCTGTCAGAATAACTGTATGTACGTGCATACTCAGTTGAATACAATTCAAGATCAAGTCTGACTGCAAAATTATTTTTTTATACAATTCGCTGGCAACTGTTGTCTCATTCCATATGCCGACAGCATATCATGTTTTCCTTTTTCTCCTTTTGTCTAGTTTGCAGTACCCCTCCTGTCAATATGAAGGTGAAACTCGTTAACAGAACAGCCTTGCTGGTAACCTGGAATCAACCGGAGATTATCTATCACCCGCCCATTATGAACTATATGATTTCCTACAGTTGGAGTAAAAATGAAGATGAAAAGGAGAAGACGTTCACTAAGGACAGTGACAAGGACCTGGTAAAACTACAGCCGTCTGACATTGCTATTGGTGTTAAGATAGCTTTCTCTGTCCTCAGTTGAAATTATGGATACAAAATGTCTAGGGCCAAGATGACGAACTTATGATGGCACTTGCGCACGCCCGTCAGTATGAGATTTGGCTTCTGCGCATGCACAGCCAGTGAAATCTCACGCAAGAATGCTCCCGCACATGTTTCTTTGGGTTTCTGGTGCTCCCGCGCATGCATTCCGGTTTGGGCGCTCCATGTCCAAAAGGTTGCAACCTGGTCTAGGGGCTTAAACCGATTTTCAAATTTGCACTGAATTCTGGTAATAACATGGATGGCAATGAGATCTGGATTCCATTTCATAATAAGGAACCACCTTAATCTCATTCTTTCTGTGAACGGTTGAGAGTACTAAAGTTCAAAAAAGTTGCCCTCTAGGAAACCAGTTTGGATGGTTGTACTAAAATCAATGCTTTTGTCCTACACTTTACCTGGAATGCCCACCTGAGATTTCCTTATGGTTTTGCAAATTACTGGCAGTACCCTGAGATTTTTCATGCTAACTGGGTTAAGTTTTCAGAATCATGTGCAGCTAGGACCTGGAAGGCATTGGCTTTACCGGAAGCCTATTCTTTGCTTTCTAAGCATAGTGCTAGATGCTTATGTTTGTATCTATTCTGTGAGCCGCCCCGAGTCTTCGGAGAAGGGCAGCATACAAATCTAATTAATAATAATAATAATAATAATAATAATAATAATAATAATAATAATAATAATTGTTCTGTCGGGCTCTCTGGTAGAATCCTCCCGAAAATTCACAGGTACAAATTTCAGACACACACACATTTAAAAATTCAAAACAATGTTCTTTATAACGTAAATTCACTTAAACTAAGCACTCTTTTTATTTAGCAAAGAGCACTCATCACCAAACAAATTGGTAATTTGTACAAGTTCCTTATCAGTTCTGCGATAACTTAGCTTGCAGCCGTGAGGCAATTCACAAAGTGAAACACCCTTTGCTCTGCTTTAGTTTCAAAGCGGAGAAAAAGCAACACACCAAGGTCGAAGTCAGCAAGGCAGGCACGAAACACAACTATCAGATAATCCTCCACAACGGCCAAACCCACACACTGCTCTTTATAGCAGCCTCACTAATTACCACAGCCCCACCCAACCACAGGTGGCCTCATTTTCTTTGATAATAATCTCTCAGTTGTTGCTGCCTATGCATCGCTCTCCGCATGCGTGGCTGTATCATTAACTCTTGTTTCGAATCCAAGGAGAGAGATAATTGATCTCCTTCTGAGCTGTCTGCCACACTCTCCTCCTCCCTGTCACTCATGTCTTCTTGGTCAGAGGAGCCTTCATCAGCAGATTCCACCGGGAGCAAAACAGGTCTGTGGCATGTGGATGTCTCCCCCACATCCACAGTCCTTGGGGCAGGAGCTGGGCCAGAGCTAACCACAACAACAACAACAACAATAATAATAATAATAATAGTGATTGTCTAATGAAGAAGCCGCTAAGATTTAACAAGAAACATCAGCACAACTCGTGAAATCCACATGTAAATTGGAATATCAACCCAGAGGCAAGCAACAATTACCAATGTCCTTAAAATTCCACACATAAAGAAGGAGAATAACACATTCCATTTTGTGAAGGCTCAGTTTATTAATCAAAGAAAGTTTCTGGAAGAATACATAGAGCCGGAGTGGCGCAGTGGTTAGAGTGCAGCACTGCAGGCTACTTCAGCTAACTGCTAGCTGTAGTTCAGCAGTTCAAATCTCACCTCGGCTCAAGGTTGACTCAGCCTTCCATCCTTCCGAGGTGGGTAAAATGAGGACCCAGATTGTTGGGGTCAATATGCTGATTTTGTAAACCGCTTAGAGAGGGCTGTAAAAGCACGATGAAGTGGCATATAAGTCTAAATGCTATTCGCTATAATATAATTGGTCGCTGCATTGCACATAAAAATGCAGGCACAGTGAAGTTAAATTCCTAATGATAGTTATATTTTGCTTCTTTGCAAATACAGTACATCCTCCTTGGGTGCCATTCGATCAATTTTAGAATAATATGTCTTTCCTTCCTTCTTAGATTAAGGCTCTTTTATACTTAATTTTTCATTTATGCTTTCAACACTATCTGGGTCATATGAGGGAATCTACTGCTTCATGAAATCATAAAGCAATCTTGCAGAAGGAGCTGTAAAGGTTAGGGCTTCATCATTTTAAACTTGTCATCATTTTCCACCCTCTTAAGACAGATGCTATTTTATCCTTTTAATGAATAATAACGACAGCGAACATTAATCACGGGAATTATTTAGTCACAAAAGTAGAATCCTTTTCCAAGGTGTATCTGTGGCCCATTATCGACTCCTTGGGTTCCTTCAAGATTGATGGCTTAGCTGTTAGGAATGCTAGGCTAGTTGGCATTCAGAAGGCAAGTTTTCCAGCCAAATTCAGTCTGTGGCCAATCCAAGTGGACGTCTTTATTTTAAGTGGCTGGCTTAGCTGTTACACCACGCATGGGTTTTTTCTTTTCCTATAACTCCTGTATGTTATTCCCTAAAGATTATTCTTGCACTGTCGTGGAGAGAAAATAAAAAGTGGGGTGTAGACATTTTCACTATCTGTGGGCAACCAGGCCACAAGAGAGTGGGAAGACCAATCTCCCAACCTGGGTAGACAAGTCAGTCTTATTCTTGACCTAAGCCTGTGTTCATTCTGTTGGAGTAGGGTTTTGCAGTAGCTAGCCCACCCAGATATCCAAAGCAGCTAGCGAGTCTGCTTTAGATCAGGATATCAGGAACTGTAGTCTTGAAGATAATTGGAGCCAAGTACTGCAGAGTTTCTTAAGAAAATATTTACTTCTTCCGTAGCAAAACTACACTATTTACACTGCAGCTATTTCTTTGGTAGATACTATACATAATACTCGCATAATATTCTATCCACTATTCTCAGATACAATACACAGCTATTATTATTATTATTATTATTATTATTATTATTATTATTATTATTTATTAGATCTGGGTTAGGGTCTTATAAGTCTTCAGCCACAATATTCTTCAGCCACACTAAGCCAGACACCACAAGCCACACAATATCTCTAAGCCATACCTATGCAAAGATGCATCATGGTATATACATTTGTCAACCAATCAGGTTACATTACAATCCGTAGATTCACTGTGACTAAGCAGTTTTACATTGTTAAAGTCATTACATTGATTACACTTCTCTCTGCAATTTGGAATATTATGTCAGGTAGGGCCCTAATCCTGACGTTATCCACTTGCAAATCTGTTTTATCCCACTTCTGCATTAATTTCAGTTTCTTTAACTCTCATAATTTTTGCATTTAAACCCATATATTTTCAGGCAGCTTGTATTTCTCACGATAATGTACAATTAAGTACATTATCTAAAACACATTCCTTAAATCCAAAAGAGAATGTTTTTTGTGGGTTATGCATTAGATTTTTTTCTTCCCACAGAAAAAAATTTGCTTCTTTTGGCCAGCATTTATTTTATTTTATTGCATATGAATTTGAGGATCTTGTAAAAGGACCCTAAATTCTTAGAAACATAGAAACATAGAAGACTGATGGCAGAAAAAGACCTCATGATCCATCTAGTCTGCCCTTATACTATTTATCTTAGGATGGATATATGTTTATCCCAGGCATGTTTAAATTCAGTTACTGTGGATTTACCAACCACATCTGCTGGAAGTTTGTTCCAAGCATCTACTACTCTTTCAGTAAAATAATATTTTCTCATGTTGCTTTTGATCTTTCCCCCAACTAACTTCAGATTGTGCCCCCTTGTTCTTTTGTTCACTTTCCTATTAAAAACACTTCCCTCCTGAACCTTATTTAACCCTTTGACATCTTTTTCAAATAAGGTTTAAAGCAGGAGTGGGTTTCATTTTTTTTACTATCACTCTGTGGGTGTGGTTTGATGGTCATGTGATGGTGGGTGTGGATTTATGGTTAAAGTGCCCCCTCGTATTGTGTGATAGAGAAAAGAATTTTTCTCTATCCTCCTTTTCTATCCCATGCAGGATTTTATAACTTTTCTGGCCGAAGCAAAGGGTCACGTGTTAAATCATGTGATTTGCTTGGTACTCATCATTTTTACTAGTTATTGTGCCTCTGGCAACAATTAACGATGAGTATCGAGCTACCACTGTATATAGGGGCAGATATTTGCGACTGCCTCTTCTTTCATCAGCAAATTTCATTTCATTTCGTTTCATTTTATTGGATTTGTATGCCGCCCCTCTCCGTAGACTCAGGGCGGCTAACAACAGTAATAAAAACAACGTGCGACAATCCAATACTAAAGAAGCTAAAAACCCTTATTTTAAAAACCAATCATACATACAAACGTACCATACATGAATTGTGGAAGCCGAGGGGGAAAGAATATCTTAATTCCCCCATGCCTGACGACAAAGGTGGGTTTTAAGAAGCTTGCGAAAGGCAAGAAGGGTGGGAGCTATTCTAATCTCTGGGGGGAGTTGGTTCCAGAGGGCCGGGGCCGCCACAGAGAAGGCTCTTCCCCTGGGTCCCGCCAAATGACGTTGTTTAGTTGACGGGACCCGGAGAAGGCCAACTCTGTGGGACCTAATTGGTCGCTGGGATTCGTGCGGCAGAAGGCGGTCCCGGAGATAACCTGCCCTTATGATATTATGAAATCTGGTTAACTTGGCTTAAACCATTGGAGGTTGCTTGCTTATGTTACAGAAAGGGTAACACTTCTTCCTGCCTAAAGTGTGACATTGCATTGATTTTTCTCTATCCTTTGGCACACTGTTCCTTTACTGCGGACTTTCTCTCTATTCAGATAAATTTGCCATTCCCGTAAATTGTGTTCTAAGTATACTTTTTTGTGTTTTACAGACTGATCATTCAGCATCCTGTTGGGAGGGATAAAACTGAATAACATCTATTTTTTTTAAACAGAAAGCCATCATTAGCCATGTCTCACCTGACATCCTTTATCTGTTCAGAGTTCAAGCAGTTTGCCGAAATGACATGCGCAGTGATTTTAGCCAGACAATGCTCTTTCAAGGTAACACCATCCAAATTTCCTATACCCCTGCGACGTTCTCTCAACCAACAAAAGTATATGGGGGGAGGAGAAATAAGTTTGCAAGCAGCTGTAGGATTTAGGAACTGTGCTTACCTCCAACTCTGTTTACATCTACTCAAGGGAAGTAGAAACATAGCTTAAAGGGGAAAAACTTTGCTTATTTAAGTTACAGCATCGCGGGCTTGCAAGAGACTGGATTTCCATCCAAGCTTGGAGTCTCATTGCGACTGAAACAGAAGTGAGCAGTAATCATCAGTGTTGGCTACCTATCTACACTGAGAGTTTGGAGGCAGTGTGCATTTGCAGCCGTTGCTTCCTGTGGTTCGGTGGCCTGAGTAAAGATGTATTTTTACACTAAATTATCTCTGTGCTTGAGGATCGTCACGGTAGGGAGGAATTCCTTGCTCTACTTTCCCTAAGCTGTATTTGCATCCTGTATGTGATCTTGCTTAACCACAGCACTGCCATTAAGTTAAATACCTTTAGCTATATTAGCCTTTTTATAGCTCAATGTCACTGAGGACTCACGGAAAAGGAGATGCTACGTGAATTCTAACAAGCACAGTGTCAGATCCAGGAAGCAGCAAACGTCTAATTTCCCAGGAGATTTATAGAGGTGCTCCTGTAAGGCAAGGCTTTTCTTAAGGGTGCAAAGTTGAAAAGCAAAAAATCATTAGAAGATCCCATGTATACATTGAAATAACTTGGTGTGCATGGAGGTTTTTGGATCTCATCCTGCAGCTCCCAAAAGAAGCAATGTTCAAATTCCCACAGATGAAAATTACTTTGGGCCACTCATTATATTTCAGGCCCACTCGCTTCACCCTGTTACTGTATGAATATACTATGAGGGAAAGGTACCTCGTACAGGAAAGGTGGATGTAACAGATACATACATTCTGATTTTTCTTATTTTATTTTATTTTTCGCATGTGACTGAGTGAAGCAGAAAGCAGAATTGATGTTCCAACTATTCTTTTACCGAGGACGTGAACAGCTTTGATGGATTTTTGTCACATACCAACTCTATCTAAGTAGTTTAATAGGTTTGAAATAAATGGGCCTGTCAGGCTGAAAAACAGGGAACTGTTAGCTTTGAAGAGGAAAAAAGGATTCCTTTGGTGCAGAATTACATCAATTAATCCTTGTTCTTTCCTTTGGACTTTCTATCATGTTAAAAATGCACCACAAGAGATTCTTCAGCCCCATTTTTAATGGGGACTGTTAGCAATCTAAGCCTAGCACATCTGCCTTTATTGGGAACTAAAAGTATTTAAATCAGGAGGGATGACTTTTTGATTTTGTGGGTGTTTATGATAATGAAAGCATGGATAGTCATGCTGGTCAAGGTCGATTGCACAATTTTAATTCCAAAAACAGTAATTTGAAGACCAATCTGGGTCTCTAACAACATCTAGTTACCTAATACCTGTAATTTCTATAGTCTGTTTATTTGATTGTTTGTTTAACCTTGTTTATGTAAAAAAAAAAAAAAAAGCACAGTTGTAATTTGTTTTGGGGTTTTTTGTTTAAAGTTTTAGAATTTATAAATTATGGTTTATATATATATATTGTTTATATAGAAATCTTTTGATGTAGTCCATTATATCCATTATATTGTGAGCATCAAAAGCATCTCCAATCCAATTTTACAGCCTGCTTAGTTTAACAAGTAGCACGGTACCACAGTCATTAAGATTGCTTTCATGGCACTTATCTAAAATCTTCTCACTGTGTGTTTTGTATAGTTAATTGGCACTCAGATTTAAATAGCAAAGCACCAGTTTATTTTAAAGCTGATTTCTGCAATCTATGGTCTCTTGATCTTTTGGGATTGCAGCTTCCTAAATTTCAAATATATCTAGAGGTTGGGAAAGTCTGCTATGGAAATTATATACTGGTAGAGAAGTAAAAGAGTTTAAAATTAACCATGAAATGTTTTGATTGAGGATAAAAACCAAATTATATGGATTTATGGGTTATAAAAATGCAATTAATAGAAAAACAAACTAAAAAAATGCTTCACAGATTTAAGAATCATTTATTTGTAATACTGCTGTTGTTCTTCAGTATGAGTAGTTGTAATATTTAATTGTCTCAATGGGATTTTTAAAGCTCTGCATCCATCAAGAACTCACAGTTCAACCTTGAGCTATAAATATACTGTCTTCTCTTGATTTTTAATTTCTTGATCACAGTTTCTAAATAAATGTTTTCTAAATGCATCATGGTTTTATAATCAAACCTTCTTTTCTCTTCCTCACTCTCTGTCCAGATAACACAACTCGAATTTTTGAGGGGACCAGAATAGTAAAAACAGGAGTGGTAAGTGAGATGTGTTACTAAAAGGATTATAAAGCATTTATAACATCTTCTCCAGCAGGTGGCAGTATAGTGTAATAAATAACCTCATAAAAGTCCAAATTTTTGGATTGGGTGTTCTGAGCTATCAACACTGGTTGATTAAGATTAGGTCTGCAAGTTCACACATGTTGGAACCATTGTACTCTTGAGTATTAATTAATGTGTTATAAAAATAGTTTTTGTAAGCCAAAGATTGCCCTGAAGAACATTATACTATCTACAGTATGTTCAGATAATTTTCGGTGGACTAAATTAGCAGCCAGATAATTTGGTAGCCAATTTTGTTCAGTTTTACTTGGAACCCAAAATTATGCTGGGCTTTTGTGACAAAAAAGTTTGATCTGTCTTGTCCAGTCTGATGCCCTTCAGGTGTGTTGAGGATAGAGTTCCCCATACCACCACCAATGCTAGCTAGCAATTATACCCTATCATGTATAGGTCATCTAGAAATTTCCTCACATTTCGCTAAAGGAACCAGAGTTATATATTCAATCTATCTTCTTCTATTTTCCAAGAGAGTAGAGTGAATCTTGAGAGAAAATAACACAATTACAGGAACCTCTGGAGAATGTGTTATGTGTGTATATGTGCATATTTATCACTTATAAGTTATCACATTTAAGTGTAAAGCATGCCCATAACATTCTGGTCCAAATTGCCATCTGATGGATCCTTCTAATAGCTGCTTGGCTTTTACCATGTTAGTTATTTGTCACTATCCATTCTGTACCAATAGGTTGGGCAAATCTAGCCATTAACATACATATTAATTTGTGTAAAAATTAACTTGAACATCCCTGGTAGCCATTTAGTTTTGATATTATCCTACAAGGTCATTATTTAGCTTATCTCTTTTGAAATATAATTGTGATAGCATGCTTTCAAGGTACTTACCATGGATTACATAGCGTCATTTAATCACTCTTTTATAAACTCAATTAAGATGGGCAAAGCATTGTGAAAAGATGGATCTTTTCTCATTAAGCTATGTTTATGCCATGATTAGGGACATTGGAATTCCTGTAAGATTAATTTAAATAACTTGAAGGTTTATTCTTATTTAAATTCATCCCAAACTGCCCATATTGCTGCTCTAAATGTATGCAATTCACAGACAAGCAGATATTTCATGCTGGCATAGTGAATAGATAACACTCTGAGAGGCAGTGTTGTATGATACATGCCCCTGCCTGGTACTATCCAAATGTGCAGGTAGTCCTCAATTTATGACCACGGTTAGATCCAGAACATTCACCGTTAAGTAAGGCATCATGTGACCGCACTCAGCGTTATGACTTTTTTGTCATTGTCATTACACGAATCATTGTGGTCATTAAGCAAGACATCACTTGACTGTGACTTGCAACCTTCCCTACCAGCTTCCCAATTGATTTTACTTTTGGAAACTGACTGGGAAGGCCCCAATCAATGACTCACATGACTGCAGGAAATGCAGCCATTGTAAGCAGTGTTCCCTCTAATTATTTTGGGGGGTGGGCGGAAAAGTATAGTGTCTGAGCGGCAGTCCCTTTGGGACTGGGAGGCACAGAAATATTAGATAGATAGATAGATAGATAGATAGATAGATAGATAGATAGATAGATAGATAGACAGACAAATAAACAAACAAATAAACAAACAAATAAATAAATAAAAAACCCACCCTGTTTTGCCTCAGAGAATTTCAAAATAAAATACTGTACTGTGTGTCTATAACTGTGAGCTCATAATAGGGCAACTCTATCAATATCAAAATGCCACTTAAATAGTTGAGCTAGTTTCAAACTAGATTTTGATTTTCTTTCTCTCTTCCTTACTCCCATTCTTTTTCTTTCTCTTTTCCTTCCTCTCTCTTTTCTGTTTCTCTCTCTTCCTCTCTTCCTCTCTCTCTCCTTCCCTCTCACTCTTTCCCTCTCGGCTTCTGGGCAGGTTTGAAAAACTCTGAGTTGATGATGATTTTTAAGTGAGCGATTGCTCACTGCTCAGCTTAGAGGGAACTATGATTGTAAGTGAGAGCTGGTTGCCAAGCTCCAGGATCACAATTACTTGAGCACAATGACACTGCAATTGTTGTAAGGGTGAAGACTGGTCATAAGTCACTTTTTACAGAACCATCGTAACTTCAAATGGTTGCTAAATGAATGGTCATAAGTTGAGAACTATCTGTAATGGGCCTCAGGGTTTCCAGCCAGTCTAGGCCCCATCTTAAACAATACATAATTTTCAGTTTGGAGTTCCACTGCTATAGTACAACATATCTAAATAACTTTTTAATGATATATAAAGTTATATACTGCTCAAAAAAATAAAGGGAAAACTCAAATAACACATCTTACATCTGAATGAATGAAATATTATCATTGAATACTTTGTTCTGTACAAATTTGAATGTGCACAACAGCATGTGAAATTGATTGTCAATCAGTGTTGCTTCCTAAGTGGACAGTTTGAGTTCACACAAGTTTGATTTACTTGGAGTTATATTGTGTTAAGTGTTCCTTTTATTATTTTTTTGAGCAGTGTAGCAGTATAGATTATTGAGTGAAATAGATCTGGAGATCTGTTATAGTTGATGTAAATTATTTTGAGCATAACAAAGTTAATTTTAATATTTTCCCTGCCCATTCTCTATTATTTCTTTTTCTTTTAATTCATTCTTTTAAAAAGTCATGGTTTTTCAGGGACTTGCAGTACATTAAATAAAAATAATGATGAAGAACATGGGGCCACAATCTTAATTTAATAGTATAATCTATTTCCTCTTTTGGAGCTGCATCAACTTCCTATAGATAATTTGACTCCGCTTTAACTGGGAGCTATGAACATAGCAAGATATATACCAAAATGAAACATGAAAATATTTCAGTGAAGTCGAGCGAAGATCCAAAGCAACTTAAAGAAAACACTTAAGCTATTAATATTACAAACTGCTTACTTTTTAAGGAGGCATTTATTCAATTACTACAGTGGAACCCTGACATACGAGCAGCTCTACTTACGAGCTACTCGAGATACGAGCTGGGAGAGTAGAGAAATTTTTGCTCGACTCACGAGCTTCCATTCGGGATACGAGCCGAGAAGAGCCGGCCTGGCTTGCTTTGCTTCCGAGCTGATGCAGAGCCGAATAAAGCGTCATGCCCCTCTGACGCTTTCGGCGACTTCCGAAGCGATGCTGGGCTCTTTTGCCGCCAAAAGCGTCAGGGGGGCGTGACGCTTTATTCGGCTCTGCAAAGCAAACCAGCCTGGCTCTTCTCCGTTTGTATCCAGCGCTTGGTGAGTCCTTGGCTTCTGCTGGGGGTGGGGGGATCTGAACGCTTTCTGCTGGGGGTGGGGGGATCTGAACGCTCTCCCTGGCTGGGAGCACTTTCGCTGCGAGAGAGGGCTTTCCCGAAAGGGACGGAGAAAGCCCTCTCTCGCAGCGAAAGTGCTCCCAGCCAGGAGGCTGCGAGAGAGGGCTTTCTCCGCCCTTTCGAGAAAGCGCGCCTGTCTGAAAAGATCGCCGCCGGTCTGGTGGGGTTTTGCAGCAATCTCCGAGCAACCTGGGCTCGGAGGTTGCTGCAAAACCCCACTGGACCGGCGGCGATCTTTTCAGACAGGCGTGCCGATTCTCCGCTTTTAGCAGTGAGCGGAGAATCGGCGCGCCTGTCTGAAAAGCTCGTAGCCGGCATGGAACATCCCCCCATGCCAGCTGCGAGCTTTTCAGACAGGCGCGCCGATTCTCCGCTCACTCCGGGTGAGCGGCGAATCGGCGCATCTGTTTAAAAAGATCGTAGCCGGCATGGAACATCCCCCCATGCCAGCTACGAGCTTTTCAGACAGGCGCGCCGATTCTCCGCTCACTCCGGGTGAGCGGCGAATCGGCGCATCTGTTTAAAAAGATCTGTCTGAAAAGATCGGAGCCAGCATGGAAAGCCCCCCCATGCCGGCTCCGAAGCACCGGGCACCCCTCAGCCGACGTCTTTTCCCCTCAGCCCTCAGGCTTGCACGCATTAATCACTTTTCCATTGTTTCCTATGGGAAACAATGCATCGACCTACGAGCTCTTCGACATACGAGGTTCCTTCCGGAACCAATTAATTTCATATGTCGGGGTTCCACTGTATATCCTAAAAACACTTGCTCGGAAAAAAGAAAAACTTAATTGATCCCTCCCACACATATTTTGTAAATGCATTTTACAAAATGGAACACAAATGTGAACCATCCTATAATAACAGAAGAGAATGCAACATTAGGTGATTTAAAATTAGTTCAGATTTGGCAAAAGATATCCATGTACAACTAATCTAAAATGCTGTTCTTAGGTCCCATATATTTCTAAATGTAAGCATGTTTTCCTTAAGTGACTGGATTATAGCTGCATTATTGAAGTAGAAGAATGACGGGCTCCCTTAAATACATTCTTTTGACTTATTTAGACAGCAATTCTGGCTTCATTTCCCTGGAGGTCAACCAGTGAATGTAGCAAGTCTTCAATTGAAGTAAATATGCTTGGGATGGTGTTCTTAATCTTCTAGATTAAAGTAATTGCATCTGTAATTGGACAGCAGAAGGGCCTCTTTCAAACATAATAAGCAGTTTTATGTCTTCTTGTGTTGTTTGTCTTGTAAATTTTGTCTTGCTGCCAGCTAGCTTTAACTATAACTGTTGAAATATACTTGTCTTATTTAAACAGAATAATGGGCAGAATGGAGTGGTTGGAAAGAAAAAGAGAACAAAAGGAAAAAAGAGCCGAGGTAGCATGTCAGGTACCTCTACTGATGCTCTTTCTGCTGTGTTTTCTTCTCTTGTTCCCCCTCGTGATTTCTTCAAGCCGACAGCTTCGCCAGCACCTTCAGCCGACATGGCTCCCATCAGTTCTGGGTCTTCTACATGGACTTCTTCGGGCCTCCCCTTTTCTTTTGTCTCCATGGCAACGGGGATGGGGCCTTCCTCTAGCGGGAGCCAGGCTACAGTGGCTTCCGTGGTCACTAGCACCATACTGGCCGGTCTAGGATTTAGTAGCAGTGGTATTTCTTCTTTCCCTAGTACGGTGTGGCCCACCCGCCTCCCGACTTCTGCCTCCACTAATAAACAGTCGGCCAGGCCAGTGGTGGCTACCACCGAGGCATTGTCTTCTCCAGCACCGGACAGCGACTCCGCTCTCACAAAAGACAATGAAGGAGCTGAGGATGGGGAGAAAGATGAGAAAAGTGAAAGCGAGGATGGCGAAAGAGAGCATGAAGAAGAGAGGGAAAAGGATTCCGAGAAAAAGGAAAAAAGTGGTGTGACCGAAGCTGCTGAAACACAGGATAATAGTGAAGTGGCAAACACCACTCTTTCTCCCAACAGGACTACGGAGGAGGGAGGAAATGAAACTATATCTGATCATGAGCAAAGCCAAAATATTGTACCAACAGGTAGGACTCCTGAAAGAGGAGAAGGAGTTACAGGAATAGACACTGAGTTCAATACAGTCAGTTCCACCCAAGTGCCGACACTATTCATTAATGAACAATATACTGGTGAGATTCCAAGGAGGCCAGAAACAGCATCAACATCTTTACCAAAAGACAACAGATTTATTACCATTCATCCAGGTGAGTTGTTTCGGTGGAAATGGTTTGGACTGTTTTCAAATGATTAAAACACAATTAACAACATTAACACCAATGCTTTTCAACTGTTATCGATTGGGGGGGAGGTGTTTCTTGTTTTAATTACACTAATTAGAAATATAGATACCTTGCTTGTATTTTGTAATAGAAGCTAATTTGCATACTGTGTTACACATACTTTATTTTTATTTTGTATATTCACTGATCAAGATAAAGAGGAGTAATAATAATAATAATAATAATAATAATAATAATAATAATAATAATAATAATGGGCCGGGGTGGCGCAGCAGGTAGAGTGCTGTACTGCAGGCCACTGAAGCTGATTGCAGATCTGTAGGTCAGCGGTTCAAATCTCATCACCGGCTCAAGGTTGACTCAGCCTTCCATCCTTCCGAGGTGGGTAAAATGAGGACCCGGATTGTGGGGGCAATAGCATAGCTCTGTTAAAAAGTGTTATTGCTAACATGTTGTAAGCTGTCTTGAGTCTAAGGAGAAGGGCAGCATAAAAATCGAACAAACAAACAAATAAATAAATAGATAATAGTAATAAAAATAATAATAATAATAAAGGTTGCACATACTTATTTGCTAGTCAGAAAACTCTGAAACTTTGTATACTTCTTCAGTTTCTCCTAATAAGGTATTTAGGTAGTTTAAGCCTTTTATCATTTCAGGTTTCCTCTTAAATGTATTGTGTCATAAATACAGTGTTATTTCTGTAGGATGCAAAAATTCTTTTTCACAAACAGCCTTGCTTTAGTAATTTCTCTTACTACTAAATAATAGTCTTGCTTTTAGAATAGCAATGGATGACATATTGCCATTAAGAAAACAATAATAATATTTAAAAATTGAATAATAGTACAGTGGTCCCCAAAAAATTGGATGCTAGGAGAAAAGACCACCCTTTGAATAATAGAATCCAAATTTGTCAAGCATGAAAGATCATAGCCACACGTGAAGTTGTGATTAATCAGATTTATGACTAAATCATGTCTATGCACAGTTCAACTAATAATTAGTGCTATCTTAGTATTAGATAATGGTCAACGGAATTCAAGACAGGTTGAACATAGACGTTTGTGGCTACATAGAGACTCTAGGCTGGGTCATTCCATGACAAGTGGTCTGGTGCTCCTAGTTTGATCATCATGGATTTTGATGAAATTTGGTGTGAACATGCACACATGCTCCCAATGAACATTGGTAAAGTGTTACATCTGCTGATAAAATACTGGCGGAGATATAGTCATTTGTGTGATCCCGTACTGCAACCTTCAACAATATGATTATTGATCCCAGGTAGCGATGGGCTTTCATTTTGAATGTCTAAGCCAGGAGTATCAAACTGGATTTCATTGAGAGCCGCATCAGGGTTGTGTTTAACCTCAGGGCGCTGGGTGGGTGTGGCCAGAGTGGACGTGGCCAGCTTGACGTCCCTCATCACTAGAGATATAACAAGCAGGAAGAAGGAGATTGTGATCCTGCTGTATAGAGCGCTGGTGAGACCACATTTGGAATACTGTGTTCAGTTCTGGAGACCTAACCTATAAAATGATATTGATAAAATTGAACGGGTCCAAAGACGGGCTACAAAAATGGTGGAAGGTCTTAAGCATAACACTTATCAGGAAAGACTTCATGAACTCAATCTGTATAGTCTGGAGGACAGAAGGGAAAGGGGGGACATGATCGAAACATTTAAATATGTTAAAGGGTTAAATAAGGTTCAGGAGGGAAGTGTTTTTAATAGGAAAATGAACACAAGAACAAGGGGGCACAATCTGAGGTTAGTTGGGGGAAAGATTAGAAGTAACATGAGAAAATATTATTTTACTGAAAGAATAGTAGATGCTTGGAACAAACTTCCAGTAGACCTGGTTGGTAAATCCACAGTAACTGAATTTTAACATGCCTTGGATAAACATATATCCATCCTGAGATAAAATACAGGAAATAGTATAAGGGCAGATTAGATGAACCATAAGGTCTTTTTCTGCTGTCAATCTTCTATGTTTCTATGTTTCTATGTTGAAAATGCCTGTGCTGGCCCGAGCCCTCTGCCAGCAGAAACGTGCTCCCAAGCTCTGTTTTCGGCTGTGATGGCTTCCTGCAGCACTCTGCCAGTGAAAACAGAGCTTCGGTAGGCTGAAATTGTCCCGCATGAGCTCCATTTTCACTGGCAGAGGCACCATAGGCTGGTCGTTCCCTTTTCCAGGATGACCCCCAGGCCAGACCTAAGTGCCCCATCTGGCCCTGAATTTTACACTCCTGGTCTAGAAGAATATAATTCTTTATTGGCCAACTGTGATTAGACACACAAAGAATTTGTCTTGGTGCATACGCTCTCAGTGTACATAAAGGAAAATATAGATTTGTCAAGAATCATGTGGTACAACACTTAATGATTGTCAAAGGGGTCAAATAAGCAATGAAGAAACAATCAATATTAATAAAAATCTTAGGATACAAGCAATAGTCCTAAATGGGAGGACTAAGAGTTATTAATCTAACCTTACGTAGCTTCTTCTCTGGCAACATTACACTGCTAACCAGAGTTTATAAAACATTTGTTAGACCAATTCTGGAATATAGCTCACCTGTCTGGAACCCGCATTGCATATCAGACATTAATACAATTGAGAGAATCCAGAAATATTTCACAAGAAGAGTCCTTCACTCCTCAAAATACAGTGATACCTTGTCTTACAAACTTAATTGGTTCCAGGAGGAGGTTCGTAAGGCGAAAGGTTCGTAAGATGAAATAATGTTTCCCATAGGAAACAATGTAAAATGGATTAATGCGTGCAAGGGGGAAAAAATCGCAAAAACGGCGCTGTGCTAGGCGGCGCTGCCCGGCTGTCACCTTTTGAAACAGCTGGGGGGCTTCTTGGCATTCTCTCAAACGCCGCACCTGGAAGTTTGGCAAAAGTTCGGGTTCGGCGTTCGGGTTCGGGAGGCCACCGAGAAGCGCTGCCGCCCGGCTGTCATCTTTGCAGAAGAGTCGCAGAGCTGTTGGCCAGTCAGGAGGTTCAAACGGAGGTGGGGCATCCCAATAGGGAATTCCATGGGCAGAGCTTTGACGTCACGAAGATGTCCTTCCTGGAGTCCATGTTTCGGCCGGCCAGGAAGGACATCTCCGTGACGTCAAAGCTCCGCCCATGGAATTCCCTATTGGGATTCCCCACCTCCGTTTGAGCCTCCTGACCAGCCAACAGCTCCACGGCTCTTCTGCAAAGGTGACAGCCGGGTGGCAGCGCTTCTCAACAGCCTCCCGAACGCTGAACCCGAACTTTTGCCAAACTTCCAGGTGCGGCGTTTGAGAGAATGCCAAGAAGCCCCCCAGCTGTTTCAAAAGGTGACAGCTGGGCGGCGGCGCTTCTTGGCAGCCTCCCAAACCTGAACTTTTGCTGAACTTCTGGATTCGGCATTTGGGAGAATGCCAAGAAGCCCCCCAGCTGTTTCAAAAGGTGACAGCCAGGCGGTGGCGCTTATTGGCTGAATCCAAATGCCGAACCCAAACTTTTGCCAAACTTCCGGGTTCGGCGTTCACAGTGGTGGGTTCGTAAGGTGAAAAAAGTTCATAAGAAGAGGCACAAAAATCCAGAACCCCGGGTTCGTATCTCAAAAAGTTCATAAGATGAAGGGTTCGTATCATGAGGTACTATTGTACTTTATTTCACCAGACTTGAAATACTGGGATTAGACAATTTACAACTAGGTTGCCTCCAATCTGATCTAAATGCAGTTCATAAAATCATATACCAAAATGTCCTTCCTGTTAATGACTACTTCATCTTCAACTGCAGCAATTCCCGAGCACGTAATGGATTCAAACTAAATGTAAACCGCTCCAAACTTGATTGCAGAAAATATGACTTCAGCAAAAGAGTGATCAAGGCCTGGAATGCACTACCTGACTCTGTGGTTCCTTCCGCAAACCCCAAAAACCTCAGATTGTCCACAGTCAACCTCTCCCCGTTTCTAAGAGGTCTGTAAGGGACATGCATAAGCGAACCAACTGTGCCTACCATCCCCGTCCTACTGTCCTATTGTCCTCTTTTATCGTTACTTTTTACTTACGTTATGTTTATACAAACTACCACTATCCTATATATGTTAATAATATAAATAAAATAAATAAAAAGAAATACAGTAGTCTGCTCAGATGTCAGCATAATATTTAAAATACTGCAGTACGGAATTGAAAATAAACTGGAGTTTGTGCAAAAAACTTTGGAGATAACCTCATTAGGATAATTAAGCATCTGTGCATGGAGGGGGTCCCCCTCTTCCTCCATATGTGGCAAGATTTATTAAATTATCGTTTCTTGTCATTCTTGAATATTTTTGCAGTGCAGCTTGTAGATGCCAGTTTGCATGTAGGTAAACAAAAGAATCAGACCAGATTTTGCTGGCAGACTGTGTACACATAATATGACACTACAAAGGGGGGGAAACGGGATGCCAGTCGAAACAGGAAAAACATACTAAGGTATACAGGGAAACAAAAGACATAGTCAATAAAATAGCTTATTTTACTGCTTCCTTTCATATTACAGCATTGTATGGCATCCTGCAGTATACTAATACTACAGTAGCAGAGTCGTATTAATTTTAAAATATCTCATATTAAATTGAATGGTTTCCACTGAGATGTGATGGAAGCCAGCAGATTTTGATCTGCTTCTATTTCACTATTAATTACGACACAGAATATCACCTTTGAAGAGGGTTTTCTGCAGGAAAAAATGATCTATTTGGCTGTACAGTGGTACCTCTACTTAAGAACTTAATTCATTCCATGACCAGGTTCTTAAGTAGAAAAGTTTGTAAGTAGAAGCAATTTTTCCCATGGGAATCAATGTAAAAGCAAATAATATGTGCAAACCCATTAGGAAAGAAATAAAAGCTCGGAATTTGGGTGGGAGGAGGAGGTGGAAGAAGAGGAGGAGGACAGTCACTGCCCAGAGCGAAGGGATTGTTTCTTTTCTCTGGGTGCTAGCAGAGGTTTATTCCCTCTCCAAGCGCCCAGAGAAAGGAAAATGCTTTGTTCGCTCTGGACTGCCAAAGCCTCCTTAAGCACCACCGAAAGGCTCCTCTGGCAGCCCAGAAAAGCCTGAGATGGCTGGGATTAAAGGGGGAATGGCAGGAAACTGGTCGGTCCTTTGTGCCGCTATCAAATTTCCTGGGAAATTTTTCCAGGTTCGGCTTCTTAAGTAAAAAATGGTTCTTAAGAAGAGACAAAAAATGTTTAACACCCGATTGTTACCTATAAAGGTTCTTAAGTAGAGGTACCACTGTATTTTGGATCCTTTTGTCTGAAAGCCATTGAATTAACCTTATGTTTTGGAGTAGCCAGGCATGGTTGAGGGATGTTTTTATTCAAGGAAATATTGTAATGATGGTTTTCCGCACTGAATTAGTGCTGGCCTGAGATTAGCTAATCATGCTAATCTAACTCTCATGTTTGACTCTGTGAGAGTTAGATTAGCATGATTAGCTAATCTCTTTTTGATCTTTGTTTATAATGCTAGGGGATCTTTAATGATCTTGGATAGTTATCCAAGTTGGTGAAACTATTGAAATCCAGTTTTCTTAGGGATCTAATTGCCATAGAAAAATTTACTCATTTCACTTGGCTGACAAATAGTTGCCAATGTTGGTGGGTAAGCAGGGGGTTGGACTAGAAGACCTCCAGGAGCCCTTCCAACTCTGTTATTGTGTTTCTGGTTATGCTAGGTAGAATGCTCTTGAGGCGTAAACGGTGTGTGTGTTTCTGTGTGTGTGTGTCTACGTATATTCATTCTCCTCCATTCTTTTCCTGGGATGAATTCCAAGCCAGCAAAAGGCAAACTGAATTAATGTAGCAGTGACATATGCCATCAAAAAGTGTTTGCATTCCTTAGCAAAACTCTAGTTTCCACACCCTTTTAAAAAATGGGCAACTTTACAAAAAGCCCAATACAGGATGTTTTTGCTTCTGAATTGCCTTTATTTAAAAATTGAAAATTAAAAGCGCTAGGCTTTTATTACTGTGCAATGTTGTTGGGATGCAGAGAAGCATATTGCTCAAAAAAATAAAGGGAATACTCAAAGAACACATCCTAGATCTGAATGAATGAAATATTCTCATTGAATACTTTGTTCTGTACAAAGTTGTATGTGCACAACAGCATGTGATATTGATTGTCAATCAGTATTGCTTCCTAAGTGGGCAGTTTGATTTCACAGATGTTTGATTTATATTGGAGTTATATTGTGTTGTTTAAGTGTTCCCTTTATTTTTTTGAACAGTGTAGAAACATGCAAGCTTTTCTGTATGTTTTACACATTTTTTTTTTTAAAAAAACACCCCCAATCTGCAACAGGCTGCTTTTTTAAAGGTTTGACAGTGATGGACCCATGTTAGGAGCAACTTCTCCCAGAATTTTTTAATACACTTTTTTTATAATATCTCTATGCTTCCTAAAAAAAAAAACCCTTCACATTTCAAAATAAAACAGTTGTCACCTTATCAATTGTCCAGTTGGAGAATCCAGAAAATGAATCTCCTGGAACACTTTTTCCCCAAGAGTATAAACCACGTTGGCCCAGAAGAAGCAAAACCAGCTCTGGGTTTCCCATGCAAAAGGAAGTACAGTGGTACCTCGTGATACGAACCCCTTGTGATACGAACATCTCGAGATACGAACCCGGGGTTCGGAAATTTTTTGCCTCTTGTTACGAACTTTTTCTGGCTTACGAACCCACCGCAGATCGCAAAATGGCGGTCTGCTGGGCGCCGCCGCCTGGTTGTCACCTTTTAAAAGAGCCGGGGGGCTTCTCGGCATTCTCCCAAACCCAAATCCGGAAGTTCGGCAAAAGTTTGGGTTTGGTTTCGGGTTCCGGAGGCCGCCGAGAAGCACCCAGCTGTTTCAGAAGGTTACAGCCAGGCGGCGGCACCCGGTGGAGTGCCGTTTTTGCAATTGGCAGCGGCGTTTTCGGCCGATCTAGAGGCTGAAACATTGGTGGGGAATCCCAATCTTACGGAGGTGGGGAATCTTACGAACTTTTCACCTTACGAACCACCTTCCGGAACCAATTAAGTTCGTAAGATGAGGTATTACTGTATAATTAATTCCCCCTTTCCCTACCAGCCACCCACAGTCCATTACATCCACAAATCACTTCTGTTCATTTAATTATGGGAACCTGCCTGCTCGTTGTGTCCTTGAAATAGAAGCCATGTCTCACGCGACCTGAGGGATGCTTGGATGCCATTCACCAACCCTTGTATTCAGTAATGGGCAGCCAAAAATTTTACTGCCACTCTGTGGGTGTAGCTTATTTTGTGGGTGTAGCTTAAGGGTCATGTGGCTGGCTTGCTCGCTATGTGATCAAGTGGGAGTGGCTTGAACGATCATCATCGTTCAAGTGAACTGTTAAGTCCCCGACTTACAACCTTACCAGTGTCGCTCGCTGGGGTGACAATTTGCTTCGCGTTTCCCGCACTCTCCTTCCTGGGTCACCCTCCTGCCTCAGGCTGGGTAGCTAGGTGAACAGGTGCTGCCAGAAACATAAATGCTGCCAGCGCCGCTTCCACCCACACCTTTTGCTTCCACCTCAGGTGGGAGGTGGCTGTGTGAGGTTGGAGGGGAGCCGAGCAGGAGAGAGGGAAGCTTGTCTGAGGCCAGGAAGGAGGAAAGAGGAAAAAAACAAGGAGCGCAGATGCAGCAGCAGTAGGGGAAAAAAAGGAGAGCCGAGCCAAGACCCAGTAATCCAGTAAGTGACAGCCGCCGATCAGCAGGAGCTGTGCACGCTTCTTCATTTCCGCCAATGGAACTGTGTTCCACCCCATCCTGCCTGCTGCCCACCCCTGCTTGTATTCCATTCCACCCCCATCCTCCATTTCATTGCCAGGCTATGAACCAAGCAGGATGTAGATGAAAGTGGGAGTCAATGTTGCCCATCAATGTAACTGTCTTGTTACATTTCTGCCTTTCTTTCAAGTTTATGGTGTGTGTACGTATAGCCAAATAGGAATAGAAATACACCTAGAAAGAGTTAGGCCTGTTTTCTAAATTACAATTGGAATATTTGGGGGTGCTCTATCTGGAATTCCAGCAATCAATTTGAGCAACTGTTCCCCACTCTTCCCAAATATAAAGCTCTCACAACTGAGACCTATATGCCAAGGTCTCTACATCCAGGTATAAATGGAAGTTCACATCAATATATATCTACTCCACCATGTTTGCAAAACAATATCACACAAAAATGTAGCAGTGCTTTTGCTGCTGCACATTGGTGACACACTTTCCTGAGTTTTTGAACGACAAGACATGTGTAAATGGCTAGTAGAAGGCCTCAAAGTGGTTGGCTTTCATTTTAAAGAACAATGAAAACATCTGTTAAGAGCCTCTGTAAACAGAGAGGCAATGGTGTTTCTCTCATCTAAATAAATCATCTCTTGATTTGACACTATACACTATTACATTATTATTAAAGTTTGTTGCCAAAACAAAAACAAAAACCAGGACCTCACACAGGTGACAGATTGAGCTGAATTCAGTAATCTATTCAATACTGAATTCAATATTATAAACATAGTAACAGATGAATTTACAATACCATTAGCAGAGTTCTTCTTCAGTGTAATTGTGCATTTAAACACAAGCAGGACTTAGTTTCATTACAGCAGAGTTCAGAGAGTGGAGAATGCGGAGTGGAGACTGGAGTCACACCCAGCCTTAAACTTAAGTATTCAGTTTCGATTCTCTGCACACACTCAGAATTGGTTAGCTCCTATTGGGTATGCCTATTCATTGGCTAACCTTGTTAACATGGATGGATCTTCCAGTTCATGAATATCTTAACAATTATTCCTTCTTATTCAGCATTGAATTGAGGAAATGCAGCTTTTCTGGTTCTATTAGAGATACCAGTGGCCTCTGATTTCATTGCCCCTAGTATCACACTGTGAGTGATGGCCCATTGTAGTGGTTCCATTCCTTTTTCATTCCATGAAGATATTTTAAATGTTTTACACCATGTTAATGAAGGGTTTTTCATTTTTTGATTTCAATTATTTACTGATATTAACTACCTGGAGTTTATGAAAGACATTTTGTGTAAATAAATGAGTAGTTTTTAGCTACTAACTATTAATATAGGTCTTTATTGCCACTTAAAGTGAATCCAGAGCTTTCTTTGGATTCACTTTAAGTGGCAATAAAGACCTATATTAATAGTAGCTAAAAACTACTCATTTATTTACACAAAATGTTTGTGTATGGATTTTTGAGATAACCAAACAAAAGCTTAAATTAAAACCCGAAACCTTCCTGCTAGGCATAATAGATCTAAAATGAAAAAAGAATATTATTATCTTATTCAACACATTATTACAGCAATCAAGATCTGTATAGCTCAGAATTGGAAAAAAGAAGAAACGCCAACAGAGAAAACTATGATTTAAAAATATATGCGATTGTGCAGAACTAGATAAGTTAACACAAGAGTTAAAAAATAAAGATGAATCATGTTATTATTAGATCTGGAAAGAATTCTACAACTGGGTGGAGAAGAGAAAATATGGATAATAGCTGTATATAGAAAATTTAGGTTTAATATTCTAAAGTACTATTACAAAACATACGTTATAATGAGATATAGGAAAATATAGTATAATTTTGGTTGTACATAAAACCATAGAATAAACGTTGGTGTTATATGCCGCAGAAATATATAAGAGAAAGAGCTGTCCATTAGACAGTTCAGGAAGGGGGAGTTGTTATATGTTTATACTTTCTCACTTATCTCTCTTTTTCTGTTTTGTTTTCTTTTTTTCCCTTCACATTTCCTGATGCTGTAGTTGTTGTGTTATTTCTGTCTATCTCAAGACACTGTAAGAAAAATTAAAATAAAATAAAGTGAATCCAGAGATTTGGGTGACATGCATACAAACAAATAAGCAAACACATGAATGGAATGGATGAATGAATGAATGAATGAATGAATGAATGAATGAATGAATATCCTTAAAGTGAGAGTTCCCTAAATTTAGCATTTTGTTTCCATCCTATGGAATATTCTAAGGCTATTTCTAAATGTATAGACTTTATTTATCCTTTAACATTTAAACTATTTAGCTGGAGGTAGAAAAATTTTGAGTGGGTCATGAATTTCCAACTCTGTTCTCCTACTCATCCATATTTAAAACATATATTTCATGCTGCTGAATGAAATGAATGAAAGAACGTCTTTATCACATTAAAACATTTAAAACATTTCAGATTTCAAGCTTGAATAGCAATGTTGCTACATTGTTATAATTCAAAAACCATAAAATGTTTATCATGCATTCATGAAATTATATATTTTTTTTTAAAACTACTCAGTGCCTTAATTATTTATAGGTTAATCAAAATGGTTCTTTTTAACGATTGGATAAATTTCTTTAATGATGTCATTTAGGTGCAATGGCCAGTATCAAAATTTAATAAATATATTTCTGTGACTAAGGAATGTAAACTCACTCAAGTCTGATGTCTTCTAGGTGTTTTAGAATCGAGTCACCTTGACTCCTTTGGGATTGAGCAGCATAGAAATCAGATTAAATTATTAGATTTGTTTTTACATTGTTCTTGTTATTGTTGTGAGCCGCCCCGAGTCTACGGAGAGGGGCGGCATACAAATCTAATAAATAAATAAATAAATAAAATAAAATAAAATAAATAAAAATAAATAAAACTCAAACATTGCAGCTAATAATAAGAGAATGTATGGCAAAACAGTTGGAGTATATTATACCATCTATTTCTGGTCTACTCTTCCTTAAGGTGTCTTCATATTTTTACCTGCTGGGACATTTAAGAAAATTATCAGTAATTAAGATTTCAAGTTGCATTGCTTTGGACCAGATGTTGTCTTTAGTTTGTGCAAATAAACAGAGTGTATTACAAACACCGATCTGTGCTAAAAATGTTAAATAGACTTTTGGGGATGACTAATGTAATTGTAAAGTGAACAAATTGTGAGCTAACTTGAAATAGAGGAATAAAGGTAAAGGTTTCAGTAATGATATTTGAAAGACCCTTTACAATGGTTTGCCTACCATTATTCAACCCATAATCCTTTAATTTTCAGGGCTTTTTAAGACATCACTTCCTCCATTATTAGGTATTGTCTGCTAATAGCTAATATCTCCTTCATTGTCTCTTCCATATTTTAGTCATCCTCTCATCAGATTCTATTCTCTTGCATATTGTAGCTTGCTTTATTGGCCGTCTTTTTAAATTTAGGTCATGTTTATAGGAGGAAATATGTGGATTATGTTTGAAATTATATTGTGGACAGACAATGTAATTACTACAAAAATCAGGTCTCGGGGCTTATGTCATAAAGTAAATTCTTTACCAGAACAACTGTTTTAAACTGAACTTTTATCCAAATCAACCTCACTTCCAAATTCATTGCTTCAGGTTCAATATTTACTTTGATTTTAACTTTATCAGAGTAATCGTTCATTTTTATTTTAAGGACCTTCTAATAAGGTCCTAATAAGAAATACTTAACATTGCATTTATTTTCAGCCTAGATGATGATAATTGATGAGAAGGAGGATTAAGTTACCTGTATCCTATGTGCTTTTTGTCTTAGTGACAATTGATAATCTCCCAACACTGCCTTTTCTTCCCGCCTAACCTATGACCTTTGGATAAAAGGCCCTAGTAGGCACACTTCTTTCCATTGGCCAGGAGACACTAAAACCACAGTCTTGCTTAGCAAAGTTGACTGTGGTCATTGTGTTGAAGATTGTGGCCATGAAGACTCTGCTGTGTATTTACTCATAATCACATTTTTCCCCACCTAAACCTGTCTTGCAAAGCTGACTAACATTCTCCCTGATGTTTCTTACCAAATCATCCACTCAAAATCATCTGACTTCAGAAAGCTTTGTAATTTTTAATTGTTACTTACTTTCAGGGTTGTTGTTGTTGTTTAGTATTTGCTTATGCTACCTAGGTTTTCTTTTCACTGATTTTAATATTGTACAAGTAGTCTTCAGTTTACAACTCCAATGGAGCCCAAAATTTATGTTTCTAAGTGAGACTAAGTGAATAAGTGAGTTTTGTCCCATTTTATAATCTTTCTGGCCAAAGTTGTTAAGTGAATCACTGCAGTTGTTTAAACTGGTAACATGATTACAAATTGAATTTGGCTTCCCATTGCTTGTCAGAAGGTCACAAAAGGTGATTGCGTGACCCCTGCAACTTTCATAAATGTGGGTCAGTTGTCCAGTGTCTGACTTTTGATCATGCAACCACGGGGATGCGGCAATGGTTATAAGTGTGAAAAACTGCCACTGGTCACTTTTTTCAGTGCTGTTCTAACTTTGAACAGAGTCTAAATGCACTGTTGTAAGTCAAGGACTACCTATGTTAGTTTTAATTATTGTTTGCTCTGAGTAGCAATTACATTATTTTTATTATTATAAAAGCACTATTATATTATAAACAGATGACAATGTCATTTTCCATTTCTGCTCTATCTGTATTTCCTTCTTTTCATAAATGAATGACTCTATTTCTCTGCTAAGATTTGCTGCGTCTGAAAACAAAATTGAAAAACACAAGCAGTCATGCTTGTGTTTTTCACAATGGAATTAACTAAAGTTTCATATGTAGGTAAAGCTGTGTAAATTTAAGCAAGTGAGGTGGGCATCTTTGTTTAAGGTAAAATCCAATGGAGCCCATGGCTTGTGATTTTATGTCGTATGCATTCCCATGGGTTACAAAGGGGCATACTGTATTTTAATATACAGGGGGTGGACAAAATAATGGAAACACCTTGCAGCTCTTCCATGGAATCCAGATTTGTGAAGCTCCCTTCGAACAGTTTTTTGTGGAAACTGGGTTCTGTACATGTCTATTGAGCTCTGCAGTGATTTTAGGAGCTGCGGTCTTGCGATCTGCTCTAACAATTCGCTTTAGAGTCCGACAGTCTCTCTCAGACAACTTCGACTTTCGACAAGACCTGTGCTTGGCTGAGGACGTTTTCCCTTCTCTTTCAAAAGCATTACTTTTGAGACATTACCTCTTGAAACGCCAAATATTCGGGCACTTTCTGTTACACTAGCGCCTGCCATTCGAGCACCAACAATTTGGCCTCTTTGAAAGTCTGAGAGGTCTGCCATTTCTAGAAGGTTATAACCAATTTCCTTAAATTTCTGTTTAAAAAAAGATAGTTTAAAAAAACATATCAAATAACAGATTTTTTTTAAAAAAAATTAAAATATGTCAAGTTTTGATTGATTTGAACATGTGCAAACATTATGATGCCAAAAAGTCAAGTGTTTCCATTTTTTTATCCACCCCTGTATGTGTTGCATTGTAGCAGTTACTTCTAACATACAAATGTGCTCTTATGCCTTACTAGTTCTCCAGGTAAAATGAAATTTGATTTGGGGGGGGGAGGGTTCTGCATCTCGGAATGCGAAATGATTCTTCAGATTTACTTCACTGCCATACTAATGAAAAGATGTAGAGGATTCGCAAAAGTGATTGCTGTGGATATTGCCGTTCTTCTGGTTGTTCCTCATACTTTCCTCTCTTACTGTTCCTTCATTATGTCCTTCTTTTGAACCACCTAGTGGAGTGAAAAGAGGGTTTCTCCTGGAACTGAGGTTGGTTGGCTTAAATACCAGGACACTTGATAAACTTGGTGGCAAATGTGGGCGTTCTTGCATCAGGTGCCCTGGCTGAAATTATTATGCTGTATCTTGTAAATACATCGATGTCCTTCCCATGTTCCCTGTGATATCAATTTCATAAGATAAAAATTGCAAATAACTAAATGCCATATTGACATTCAATGTGATGCATATTTAAAGTGGAAGGTAAACTGGTCTGGTATATGCATAGATCAGTATATACAATATATGAAGTTTCTTATCCTTAAAGAGGTGTCTTATTGGCTGAAAATACCAAGATATTAAACAGTGGCTGCAAAATGAATTAATTGAGTGAGGCTGGAGAAAGCCCATTGATAAATACTATAGACTTTTCTCCTAGTTTTTGCAATTTTCTTGGCAATATTTCCAGATATGGCTTGTCCTTGCACGGACAAGCCATGAAAGAGAAAGGCTAAACCAAGGTCACCCAACTGTAGTAAAAATGGCTGTAAAATCAGATCCGTTCACATGTTGACTTGCTTTACCATTGCTTTAATTTACAAAAGAAATTCCAGTCCGAATTGCAGTTGTGAGTCAAGGACTACTTGTTTGTTTGTTTGAGCACAAAATGATGGCTTTTGCTAACAGATTTAAGGCATTGCCATTGCACTGAAGGACAGTTTATTCAAAACAGTGTTGCATTTTTATCCATGCTATGAACTGTGGGAATGAGTCATTGCCAAGCAATGACTTTCTGTCCGTGAAATGTTAGCATCGGTGAATCAGATCCTTTTCCCACTTGCAAACTTTTGAAGAAGCCCCTTTGGAGCAGGCCTTCAAAAACCTCCAGACCAGGGCCAGTTTCTTCATTGTGGATAAGTTTTAAGAAGCAAAACAGGTGACACCTCATAACACCTCTGCCTGTTTTCCAATGAGGTTTTCCTTGAAAGTTTTGTGTTCACCCTAAATTCCAGATTTTGCAGAACACCCATCATATGCTGCAACGTCCTGCCTGTCGGCTACTACTTCAGCTTCAACCACAACAGCACAAGAGCACACAACAGATTTAAACTTAATATTAACCGCTCCAAACTTGACTGTAAAAAATATGACTTCAGTAACAGAGTTGTCGAAGCGTGGAACTCATTACCGGACTCCATAGTGTCATCCCCAAACCCCCAACACTTTACCCTTAGATTATCTACGGTTGACCTATCCAGATTCCTAAGAGGTCAGTAAGGGGCGAGTACAAGTGCACTAGAGTGCCTTCCGTCCCCTGTCCTATTACTCTCCTATATATCCTATATCTCTTCTTCTATTCTTTCATGATATACTCTATTCCTATGTATATATATGTATGTATGTATATATATATATATATATATATATATATATATATATATATGTGTGTGTGTGTGTGTGTGTGTGTGTGTGTGTGTGTGTGTGTGTGTATGTGTGTGTGTGTGTGTATGTGTGTGTGTATATGTATGTATGTATCAAGAATAGTCCTAAAAATGCGAGTTCCAGGTACATACGTGAATGATGAGGCAGCAGCCATCTCGATCACCGGAACATAGAAACTTTAATAAAACCACTTAGCTTTCGTTAGCGTGCTGCTAACTTCGTCAGAGTTTTAAAATGCCGTGGGAGACAAACATCTTTATAAAGCATTACTCAGTCTGCTCATTGCCCGCGTCACGGGGCCACACCCTTCCCTCCCCCCTGCGGTAAGCCTAATTGTGGGCTTAATCATGCTGGCTGAAGGGAGATCTACCTCTTTTGCTCGTGTTTGTTGCCTTTTTCCCTCCCCAAGGGAGGGGGTGGAGTTGTGAGGCAATGCTTCGGAGGTGTTTGGTATTCCTTTCTTTCCCCCATTGTCGTTGTTACTTTTTATAATGGTACATGTCTGCTCTTGCAATTTTTTTACCCATGTCCTCGTCCTAGTTCTACACTGTTCTAATCCCCCCTTGTCCTCTATGTTAGACTTAAATTGTGCCCCTCCACCTCTACCTCCGTATTGCTCCAGTATGTTCCCTTGTTTCTCGTGGGGGGTTATCCCACCCTCATTTGGCTGGTTTCTATGTCTGGCCTGGGGAATTCTGCTGGGGGCTGTTTTAAAACGTCGCCGCCGACATGGGGGGCTCGCTAGCACCCCCCCAGACCCGGGTTCGGGATTCGGGGGGTGCTAGCGAGCCCCCCATGTCGGCGGCGACGTTTTAAAACACCCGCGCGCCTTCCCAACTGAGCCCTCAAGCCAAGCGCCAAAGGCGAACTTCTGCGCTTGGCTTGAGGGCTCAGTTGGGAAGGCGCGTGGGTGTTTTAAAATGTCGCCGCCGACATGGGGGGCTCTCTAGCACCCCCCCGAACCCCCAACCCGGGTCTGGGGGGGTGCTAGTGAGCCCCCCATGTCAGCGGTGACGTTTTAAAACACCCGCGCGCCTTCCCAACTGAGCCCTCAAGCCAAGCGCCAAAGGCGAACTTCTGCGCTTGGCTTGAGGGCTCAGTTGGGAAGGCGTGTGGGTGTTTTAAAATGTCGCCGCCGACATGGGGGGCTCTCTAGCACCCCCCCGAACCCCCAACCCGGGTCTGGGGGGGTGCTAGCGAGCCCCCCATGTTGGCGGCGACGTTTTAAAACACCCGCGCGCCTTCCCAACTGAGCCCTCAAGCCAAGCGCCAAAGGCGAACTTCTGCGCTTGGCTTGAGGGCTCAGTTGGGAAGGCGCGTGGGTGTTTTAAAATGTCGCCGCCGACATGGGGGGCTCTCTAGCACCCCCCCCCCGAACCCCCAACCCGGGTCTGGGGGGGTGCTAGCGAGCCCCCCATGTCGGCGGCGACGTTTTAAAACACCCGCGCGCCTTCCCAACTGAGCCCTCAAGCCAAGCGCCAAAGGCGAACTTCTGCGCTTGGCTTGAGGGCTCAGTTGGGAAGGCGCGTGGGTGTTTTAAAACGTCGCCGCCGACATGGGGGGCTCGCTAGCACCCCCCCGAACCCCCAACCCGGGTTTGGGGGGGTGCTAGCAAGCCCATGTCGGCGGCGACGTTTTAAAACACCCACGCGCCTTCCCAACTGAGCCCTCAAGCCAAACGAACCCGGGTGGCCGGGCGAGCAGCGAGCGAACAGCGGGTGGCCGGGCGAAGGGCGGGCGAGCGGCGAACGGTGGGCGAGCGGGTGCTGGGGGGGGCTTCTCGCCCTCCCGCCAGCAAGAGGGGGAAGACCCAGGGAAGCCGCCCAGCAGCTGATCTGCCCGGCGCCATCTACGCATGCGTGGCCATAGGAAAAAAAGGGCGTGCATGCGCAGATGGTGTTTTGACTTCCGGGTTGAAAAATCGCAAATTAGCCTGTTCGCAATGGTCGGGAACGCAATAACCGGGGGATCACTGTAATGCATTAGAGCAATCCAAATACAAACCTAAACTTTGGCTGAGATATGTTGATGATACCTTTGTAATTTGGCCACATGGTAAGGAAAAACTAGACAATTTCCTCACACATCTTAACAGCCTACACCCCAAAATACAGTTTACTATGGAAACAGAAATCAATGATCAACTTCCCTTTCTAGATGTACTAGTCTATAAAAAACCCAATGGCAGCCTAGGACACACTATCTACCAAAAGAAAACCCATACCAACCGTTATCTAAATGCACACTCACACCACCACCCCGCACAAATCACCTCAGTGGCCAAAACTCTCATCACCAGAACGAAACGCTTAGCTGACCATGAGCACTTAAAAACTGAATTGAACAAACTCAAAGATGTATTAATTTCTAATGGATTCAAAGAGAAAACAATCACAAACCTAATCAAAAAAGAGACCCCCCCCAAAAAACAAGATCAAGAACAGGACAATGGTACCACCATCCTCCCTTACATCAAGGGCACCACAGACAAAATTAGTAAAATTCTGCACAAACATAACATCAAAACTTCATTTTGCACCAACCAAAAAATATCTAATATCCTAAGGAGCCCCAAAGATAAAATCCAATTGGAATACCAAGGAATCTATGAAATCCCTTGCAAAACATGTGCAGCCACATACATTGGACAAACCAACCGAAGAGTGAGCCAACGCATTGCAGAACATGTGAATGCAGTTAAAAAAGAAGAAAAGACTTCCTCCCTTGTCCAGCACATTAAAAAAACAGGGCACGAAATTGACTTTGAAAAAACTAAATTACTTCACAAAACAGAGAATTTATATAGAAGAATTGCTCTAGAAGCCATAGAAATTGAGAGGAGCCCCCTTTGCATAAATAAAAGAGATGACACGTCCCGCCTACAAGAAATTTGGAAACCAGCCTTAAACAAAAAAAACACTTCATAAAAATCACCATGTCAATTCTTCTAATAATTATGAATTTGGAGTTTTGAAATTTGGAAACCAGCCTTAAACAAAAAACGCTTCATAAAAATCACCATGTCAATCCTTCTAATAATTATGATTACACCAACCAATCAGATCACTGAAACATAATCACCCAATCTATTTGCTACATTCAAACCAAATCTCCACCCCCACACTATATACTAGGAAGAAATGACAGTTGCAAACATTCCATTTTACAACAGCACGAAGCTTGGAAACTTCAGCCTGATGATGGTGAATGTGATTTCACCGAAACGTCGCATAAACATGCAAAATATTACACAGGGCAAAACCCGAACTCAGAACAATCTACATACATATACCCGTGAAAATTTACGAAAACAAATATATATATTTGTTTTCGTAAATTTTCACGGGTATATGTATGTAGATTGTTCTGAGTTCGGGTTTTGCCCTGTGTAATATTTTGCATGTTTATGCGATGTTTCGGCGAAATCACATTCACCATCATCAGGCTGAAGTTTTACATTTTACAACAGCACGAAGCTTGGAAACTTCAGCCTGATGATGGTGAATGTGATTTCGCCGAAACGTCGCATAAACATGCAAATACTATGAGTATCTCCTCTATAACCTTCATCATGTATTTTACTATGTGTATATAGAGATATACTCACTAAAACCCTCATTGTGTATTGGACAAAATAAATAAATAAAAATAAATAAATCTCTCTTTGATCTGTAGGATCAAGTAGATGTTTTAAATGTCATCTATCCTCTTTTGCCTATGTTGGTTTAACGATGTATCCTCCGCCAGATGGAAATGTACAAGCCATAAATCCAGGGGTGGGCTGCTGCCCAGACAGGAGGGAACGCTGTAGGGTAGCAAAAATGGAACTCCACCCCAGAACACCCAATTTGCACTGAAAGATTTTTTATTTATTTATTTATTTATTTATTTATTTATTTATTTATTTATTTATTTATATTTATTTATTTATTTATTTATTTATTTATTTATTTATTTATAAAGTTAAGGAGAATAAAAACGTGTAGTAGTAAATATCAGGGAAGGGATAGAAGAAGAGATATGAGAATAGAATACATCGATGAAGAGTAGAGGAAAGGATATATGGATGGGAGAAAAGATATATAAAATATAGGAGAGACAATTGGACACGGGACGGAAGGCCCACTAGTGCACTTATGCTCGCCCCTTACTGTCCTCTTAGGAATCTGGAGAAGTCAACCGTGGAAAGTCTAAGGGAAAAATGTTGGGGGTTGGGGGTTGACACCACAGAGTCTGGTAATGGGTTCCACGTTTCAACATGCTGAAAGAAAATGCAGGGCGTGCTGCATAAGCCACGCCCACAATGTGGTAGTAAAAATTTTGTTAGCCCTTCACTGCGTAAATCTGTAGGAATTCCTCACTGAATGGATCCTGGTCTTACAGGGCTACACTGCATAGCCAGTTCAGCTTCACTCCTGGGCTGCAAATAAATGGCAATAAGTTAGTGTTGTTTACTTATCACAATTTGTTCATAATGACCTATTTTGTTGTTGCTGTTTGCTTTATTGTACAGCAGACAAGAACATTTCCAGCATGACCAACAGACCCACTCGTGGCAAAATGGAATGGATCATTCCTCTCATTGTGGTCTCAGCCTTGACATTTGTGTGCCTAATCCTTCTTATTGCTGTGCTAGTTTACTGGAGGTGAGCCTTTCTAAATAATCTCAATTATATGATGGTAAATGTTTTTGTCACTTTAATCTCTGCAGGCTATTTCCTATTTTGTCATGAGGGGAAAACAAAAAAAACATTTGACAATCAGCTATTTAATTACAGCTGGACAATTTTACGTCATGAAAATGATGCATGAGAAAGGCATCTCCTTTGTATATAGAGGACTCCAATATCAAGAAATTCTGAGGCTCCATTCCCTGAGGCCATGGACCAATCATTCCAAATCTTGCTTCTTGGATCTGTTAGGCTTCATCTTCCATTATTGCTGAGTAACCATTGGTAGATTATAGGATCTGGGGCTTAATATTATGGGAGTATATAAAGATGGAGAAAATTTCATTTTAATGCTGCATGTAATTGGGAGGTCCAAGATATGTGGGATCATTGTAAAACTACAGTGGGTAGATAAGAAAATGGAAACACCTTGCAGCTCTTCCATGGAATCCAGATTTGTGAAGCTCCCTTCGAACAGTTTTTTGTGGAAACTGGGTTCTGTACGTGTCTATTGAGCTCTGCAGTGATTTTAGGAGCTGCGGTCTTGCGATCCACTCTAACAATTCGCTTTAGGGTCCGACGGTCTCTCTCAGACAACTTCGACTTTCAACCAGACCTGTGCTTGGCTGAGGATGTTTTCCCTTCTCTTTCAAAAGCAGCCATTACTTATGAGACATTACCTCTTAAAATGCCAAACATTCGGGCACTTTCTGTTACACTAGCGCCTGCTATGCAAGCACCAACAATTTGGCCTCTTTGAAAGTCTGAGAGGTCTGCCATTTCTAGAAGGTTATAACCAATTTCCTTAAATTTCTGTAAAAAAAAATGTAGTTTAAAAAAACATATCAAATAACAGATTTTTTTTTAAAAAAGTTAAAATATGTCAAGTTTTGATTGATTTGAACATGTTCAAACATTATGATGCCAAAAAGTCAAGTGTTTCCATTTTTCTGTCCACCCCATGTATGTTGGCTTTCATTTGATAAGGTGACTATTTACAACAGTCGTTCTTAACGTGTGATCTGTTGACTCCTGACCATGATGTCATCACAGGGGGATTGTGAAGCTTGAAGAAATGTTATGATTTAAATCTTAAGTTTTGATGGTCTATAGCCACTGTGGCCACAAAAACTATTTAAAGGAGTCCATGGTGAAGAAAAGTTTGAGAACCACTGATCTGCAACAACAATCCTAAATGGGTGATAACTTTTTAGTTATTTGCAATTGATCTATGACTGTATCACCAAACAGTGCAAGAAGTATTGATTGTACATTGGTAACCATCAGCTAAAAAAAACCCCCACCCAAGCATTTTAAAGTATTTAGAATAAATCTAATAACATGGCTATCATCCCCTTACTGAATTTTCATGAATAGAAATAGCAGGACAGTCTCTCCCCCCCCCCATGGCTATAAAACACAAATGCATCATCACACTTATACCTACATACACACCTCCTACTCAGCTACCATGGATTTTTACTAAGTTAACTAAAACCAAATGTGATGATTTTAAGACTGGAAAAGGTGGGAGAAGGTATTTAAGGACAAAACGAGAAATAAAGGATGTAGGTGAATGTTAAGGAAAATGTTGATTAGGGTTAAGGTTTCCGCTTCCTTTCTGGTTTGATTGTATCATTTCTCACACATATCTGACATAGTCCCTAAGATCAAATTTAGCGGTTAAAGCACTAGGCTAGAAATCACAGGATGAAGACCAGTAAATCGCACCAATGACTGTCCCACCTCTCACCTGCCACTCCTCCTTGGGCTCATACACAGCAAACATGAGAAGGAGGCAAGAAGCAGGCAGGCTGAAAACGGGAAGACATGGCCAAACTTTTCTGTCAGTTCTGTGGGCGTGGCTTGGCCACACCCAGCAAGTCACACAGAACCAGTAGTGGAAAAATTTGAATGTCACCCCTGAGCTTTAGGTATGTTCACTGCCTTGAGTTATTTTAAAAAAATAACAAAGACAGGATGAAACATAACTTAAAAATATTTGCATCCAAATGCTGAGTTGTACTCAGAAATTGAATTGAATTTATTAGATTTGTATGCCGCCCCTCTCTGCACACAAGACTCGGGGCGGCTCACAACAAAACAGTAATACAGTACAATACAAATCTAACGTTAAAATGTAAACTAAATTAAAATATATGTATAAAAAACCCATTAACTACACAGTCGTACACATTCAGTCCAGCTGATCAATATTGAGGTCAGAGAAAAAAAGGGGGGAAGGTAAATCCCCCCATGCCTGGAGGCAGAGATGGGTCTTTAGCATTTTGCAGAAGGCGAGGAGGGTAGAGGCAGTTCGAATCTCCAGGGTGAGTTGATTCCAGAAGGTTGGGGCCGCCACAGAGAATGCTCTTCCCCTGGGTCCAGCCAGATGACATTGTTTAGTCGACGGGACCCAGAGAAGGTCAACTCTGTGGGACCTAATCGGCCGCTGGTATTCATGCAGCAGAAGAAGGTTCTGAAGGTACTCTGGTCCAATGCCATGTAGGGCTTTATAGGTCATTACCAACATTTGAATTGTGACTGGAAACTGATTGGCAGCCAGTGCAAGCCACGGAGTGTTGACGACACATGGGCATATCTGGGGAAGCCCATGACTGCTCTCGCGGCCGCATCCTGCACGATCTAAAGTTTCCGAACATTCTTCAAATGTAGCCCCATGTAGTGAGCATTGCAGTAGTCGAACCTCAAGGTGATGAGGGCATGAGTGACTGTGAGCAGAGACTCCCTGTCCAAATAGGGCCGCAACTGGTACACCAGGCTGACCTGGGCAAACGCAAGAATAAGCTTCTGTGGTCCTTATTTTGTATCGTCTTCTCTCTGGTGCAGCCATTTCCTTTAACTGCAGTTTGCCACTATACCCAAAACCAATTTTATATCTTGACGAATACCTACCGAAGTTAGCTTTATTCTCAAAATAGAAGCAAAGGCTTCTGATCTCACGATGTCTCCAGAAAAGAGGTGAGTATATGAGTTAAACCCTGCAGCACTTCCTTCTTGTAACTCTCAATCATTCTTTAATATCATGCCTGAATAGTCATTGATATTTAGTATGTTTGTTAGCCCAGAGGATAAATGGCAATCGTCTCAAGGCACCCAGAGGTAAATGGTAAGTGCATAAGAATCCATTCTAAGAAAGATCATATTGACGTTCACATTTTTGATTACATCGGGTTGTGATTTACATAATGAGCCTGATTTTTCTTTGGTTTCCCTTTCTACTTTTTGACAAAGATCAGTAGCATCTATTTTACATGGCGGGTGTGGGGTTTTTTAATGGTTCTGAACTTCTGTGGTTTTATTCTTCTTGTGAGCTGCTCAGAGTTGCCACACAGATCTTTTTAAAAAAATATATTTTTTATTTGAATTCTTAAAAAAAACATAGTAACTGAAAATGAACATACATGCATTTACAAAGTATAAAAATACACACAAAAAATAACGACGATATAAAAAAAACCCAAATAAAACAAAAAATGTATCATTTATATCCTCGGGTGAAGCGGGAAAATACAATTGTACTTACCAGAAAATAATTTGATAACAGATCTTTTAAATGAAGAAATATTTACTTACTTGTATTATTTTAGACTTGAGTTAGAAGGTCAGAGGCAGAATTGTGACATAAAAGGCAACATGTAAAATGATGAAGAAAAGTTGTGGTGAAGCTGAAAACACAATTGCCTCTTATTTGAAACATGGTGCTTTTAATTTCTAAGAGTTTTGCCCACTTGGATACGATCTTATGCTTTCCTGCAGAAGTTCTTGTTCTTGTTCATCGTACACACAATTATTTCAACAATGATACATATTTGCATACATATTTACTTCCCTGTAGGAAATGTCCTTCCCTTTTCCATCCTTCTTTTGATTTTCCAGAAGCTTCTGAAATGTACAGTTACTAGAACGTTCTTCCTGTACTTAATCTACCTACCATTGGGCTATAATTACACCACCATTGCAGTGATTAATATTAAAGGGCATTTTTCCTTGTTTTATTTTTTAATTGAAAGATGATATCGTTGTACTAACTCAGTGCTTCTCAACCTTTCTAATACAATTCCCCCTTAATAGTTTGTCATGTTGTGTTGACTCCCAACCATAAGTCTAGCGCCAATTCTCCCAATAGAGCTTTGAGCTGATTGGCAGGAAGATCAGGAACACCCCCTCACTATAAACACCTGATTGGTCAGATTGTAAAAATATGTTCCGAGGCGCCAGAATAGAAGCTTCAGTTCCTAACACCATGGGAATTTTGTCTTTTCCCATGGTCTTAGGCGACACCTGTGAAATGGTCATTTGACACCCCCACAGGGGTCCTGACCCCCGGGTTGAGAGCTACTATACTAAGTTGTTGTGGTTAGCTCTGGCCCAGTTCCTGCCCCAAGGACTGTGGATGTGGGGGAGACATCCACATGCCGCAGGCCTGCTTTACTCCCGGTGGAATCTGCTGATGAAGGCTCTTCTGACCAAGAAGACATGAGTGACAGGGAGGAGGAGAGTGTGGCAGACAGCTCAGAAGGAGATCAATTATCTCTCTCCTCCTTGGATTCGGAAAAAGAGTTAATGATACAGCCACGTATGCGGAGAGCGATGCATAGGCAGCAACAACTGAGAGATTATTATCAAAGAAAATGAGGCCACCTGTGGTTGGGTGGGGCTGTGGTAATTAGTGAGGCTGCTATAAAAAGCAGCGTGTGGGTTTGGCCATTGTGGAAGATTATCTGATTGTTGTGTTTCGTGCCTGCCTTGCTGACTTTGACCTTGGTGTGTTGCTTTTTCCCCGCTTTGAAACTAAAGCAGAGCAAAGGGTGTTTCACTTTGTGAAAGAAGAAGGACTGTGAATTGCCTCACAGCTGCAAGCTAAGTATCTCAGAACTGATAAGGGACTTGTACAAATTTGTTTGGAGACGAGTGCTCTTTGCTATACAAAAAGAGGGCTTAGTTTAAGTGAATTTACGTTTTAAAGAACAATGTTTTGAATTTTCAAACGTGTGTGTGTCTGAAATTTGTACCTGTGAATTTTCGGGAGGATTCTACCAGAGAGCTCGACAGAACACTAATTGATATCTTATTTTCCTCTTGGAATGCCTGATCATTTTAGAGACAAGTGATCCGAGTCTTTCATTTCATTTCTTCGTAGTTATTATTTGGAATATTTGTTAGAAAAGAGCAGTTTTGCACTCTGGGACAGCAGAGGTGTTTTTCTCCTTTGTGTGACATCCTTTTAGATATTTGAACATTATTATCCTGTCGCACATCCATCTTCTCTTCGGAAGCCTAAATATGCCCACCTCTTTCCATTTTGCTTTATAGAACCTTGTTGCCACTCTAATGATCGCTGCAATCTTGTATCCAATTTGGAATGTGGTCCTCCAAATTGGATACAAGATTGGAGAGGCAGCATGATCAATGCACCACAAAATTGCTTCTAAAATTTGTAAACTATACTTCTGTTGATGCCGCCTATCACCAGAATTGGTTTTCATTCAGCGACTATGAGAACTGGCTGGCTGGATAACTGGCAGCATCATTATGGCAGCATTCCTACTGTGTAGTCCACAACTCTTTATGTGTAATCTTTATTTCAGGTGTTTTGTTTTCAATACGTCATTGTGAGACGTGTTGCTCCCCAAACCCAGTTCTCCAAACACGACAAACCCACTGAAGTTAACTCAAACATTCCTTTATTAGGTGCACCAGCAGCTCCAACAAAAAAAGTTTTTCTCTCTATTTATTTATTTATTTATTTATTTATTCATTTATTTATTTATTTATTTATTTATTTATTCATTCATTCATTCATTCATTCATTCATTTATTCATTTATTTATTTATTTATTTATTTATTTGATTTGTATGCCGCCCCTCTCCGCAGACTCGGGGCGGCTAACAACAATGATAAAAAACAACATGTAACAATCCAATTTAATAAAACAACTAAAAATCCTTATTATAAAAACCAAACATACACACAAACATACCATACATAACTTGTAATGGGCTAGGGGAAGGAATATCCTAACTCCCCCATGCCTGGCGACAAAGGTGGGTCTTGAGTAATTTGCGAAAGACAAGGAGGGTGGAGGCCGTTCTAATCTCTGAGGGGAGTTGATTCCAGAGGGCCGGGGCCACCACAGAGAAGGCTCTTCCCTTTCTCTCAATGCAGACTAACAAGTCCATTCTGCCTGAATATGAATACTTGTCCGGCATATCTATTCATTTCTACTCCCTGCCTTTTATCCCCAAAGCTAAAGTGGGGCTTCGCTGACAGCAGTGGCTCTTCTTTCCCAAGGATTGGCCCATAGATTTCCATTGCTCTCCTCTCCTGTGCCTTCTGCACAGCCGCGCATCAGGCACTGGACCCAGCTGTTCCTCCTCTTCTTCATCAACCATCTCCAGACCTAGGGGTTGTTGACTCTCCATCTGAGGGCTGAAGGACGGCCCAGGCTCTGCCTGTCAGCACCCCAAATAGCATCTGAGAAATAAATCTGATTCCAGTCCAATTCTCTCATCTAAGATCTGTTTTAAATTTACTATCAGAGCCCTGCTGGTCACGCTGTTGCCATCCTGATATTAATTTCCTTCCAGTACTCCACCCAGGCTAAGGTTCATTCCCCCATCCCCGCAACCACAAGTTCATCACGAGGACCAGTCTGAGTGCAGGGATTTCCTCCTTACATCCACTGGTGCTGAACAAAGGATGACCTTGGACTCTAAGAAATGAATTTGTTGTGGCTAGTAACTTTCCCTCTCATGCAACTTCCCCTCCCAGTTCCCATAATACTATTCTACTATGGCAGGCCAAAGTCTCTAACTCCAAATGACACTGCCTCTGTCTCTCTGTGTGCCAGCTCCATTCCCTCTTCCCCCTTGGAGCTCTCAGGTTGCCTTGATGCTGACCCTGATTCCCACGTCCCCTCCTCTGATTCGGCTGCTGGAGGGGCCGGTGGCTGACAGGCCACAACAGAGACCTTATTTCATTTATCAAATTTATTTGCTGCCTATCTTGCAGTTCAGGCAACTTCGAGATACAAAGAACTTAGGTCAGCAATCCATAATCATGCAGCTATCTTAAACTTTGATCCTAGAAGCCAAAGGCTTGCCATTAATACCATATGCAAGCTATCATGTTTATTTGTTTGTTTGTTTGTTTGTTTGTTTATTTAGTCCAATACATAATACACACTGAAGAGAATAGATATGTAGTAATATAAATAAAGAAAAGAATAGAAGAAAAGATATAAAAGTATAGGTGAACATATTTGAAAGGAAGAAAAGATAAATGAGATAAGGAGAGACAATTGGACAGGGGACGGAAGGCACACTGGTGCACTTATGCACGCCCCTTACTGACCTCTAAGGAACCTGGAGAGGTCAATCGTGGATAGTCTAAGGGGAAAATGTTGGGGATTAGGGGTTGACACTACTGAGTCAGGTAATGAGTTCCATGCTTCGACAACTCGGTTGCTGAAGTCATATTTTTTACAGTCAAGTTTGGAGCGGTTAAGTTTGAATCTGTTGCATGCTCTTGTGTTGTTACGGGTTGATCATTGCATTCTGGAGGGGTGTATATTTAGGAAGATTTATTTTGATTGACACAAAACACAAATTGTGTGTCTTTAAAAACAATGAGAAAAAAATACAAGTTTATACACTGCTGAAAAAAATAAAGGGAACACTTAAACAACACAATATAACTCCAAGTAAATCAGTTTGCTTCTGTGAAAGCAAACTGTCCACTTAGTAAGCAACACTAATTGATCAATTTCACATGCTGTTGTGCACATTCAACTTTGTACAGAGCAAAGTATTCAATGAGAATATTTCATTCATTCAGCTCTAGGATGTGTTATAAGTGTTCCCTTTATTTTTTTGAGCAGTATACATTTGATGAAACTGCTGGATGAGGTCACCAGAAATCATAGAATCAGGTATCATCCATATGCAAAACATTGTGTATCTTGTCCCCAAGCCAATCTAGTGACTCTTTGGAGATTCTATCGTAGTGTCTGAAGGTTATTGGGATCTGAATATGGAGAGGATAGGCTTAGATTAATCTCTAAGTGGCAAATGTTATGACACTAAGCAAGCCAATGTAAGCCGCCCCGAGTCTCCGGAGAAGGGAGGCATACAAATCTAATAAATATAATCGTACAAATCTAATAAATCAATTGTTCATTCTGGCTGTGGTTTTGTCAAAAACTGGAAGTAAATACCTGTATTTGGTAAAACCATCATAAAAGTTGAGTCACATATTACTTAATGGATGCCAAGTGTCCAAAGTGCTGTCACATGACTATGGATCTTCACATCTGGGTCATACCCCTTGGGGAGATCTGTCATAATTTCATATGACCATTAAGCAACAAATCATAAGACAATGATTACCTGGTTGCATTTAACATTATGCTCAATAATAAACTGAGCGGCCACAAACTAGGAAAGCTAATTTCACACAGCATGCTAAGCCAAATTCAAATAAAATACATTATTATTTAGGACTGTGTCATTCTATAGGTGTGGAAGACTGTCATTACAAACTTATTTTTAGAAACCAAGTCAACATTGTTTCCTTGCTTTAGTTACATATTTTAGCAGTTCTTTCTAAAAGGAGCTTGACTCAGTTGGGAGAGAAGGGAGCAGAAGTATAAAAATAGGAAGGGGCAATTAACATTTTAGATTTCAGACAACAGCAACTCTTAAATGGAAAATAAATTACAGCCACTCCTGACTTCCAGCGAGGAAGGGAATTAATTCACATTTCCAGCTACAAAGGTTTCTGATTTGCACCCCTGCCTGGTTACTTGCAAATCATCTTTTAATTGTTCTGGACCGTCTAGCCTGATATCTGAAATTGTACTGTTCCATTATATATTTTAACCTTGGTATGTTTAGATTCACAGGGGAGTGTGCTTAGGTTCGGTGTAGCTTTCTTTTAAAGAAAGAATTGAGCAAGTCAGTAGGAGTTATTAGATGTTAGTAGTGGCTTTTTAAAAATATACTATGCTTCTCTCTATGGAGTTACAACACACTTCACAAAGAACAAGGCAGACTGCTTTAGAGGGATTCTAGCAACTTAGCCTAAGTGCAGGGCTGAAATGCTCCCAGTTTACTCGTGCCTATCAGTGGTTGGAGAGTCGGTTGCAAAGGGAGTGTGAGGCTCCACCCACCTACCCGGAGGCCACCATTTGCGTTCTTTTATCCTCTGCATGCACAAAAAGTTCTGGTGGTGTCTAGGCAGGTGGGCGGAGCCTCGTTCTCCTTTCATGATTGGCTCTTCAATGACTGACAGGCACAAGCAAACTGGGAGCATTTCACGTCTTTTAGCTGGTTATTTTCAGCCTCCTTTCCACTTGTACTACAAGTAGTCCTTGATTTACGAATAACAGTCATAAGTCATGACAGCTGTTAAGCGTATCATTCTGTGACTAGGCCTGATTTTACAACCTTCCCTACTGCAGTTGTTAAGCGAACACAGTAGAAATAAATCAAATGCTGTGGCCATGAAGTGGACATTGTGGGTCATTAAATTGTGCCTGCAATGGTTGGGTTTTGCCCACAATGGATAGTTTTTTGCTGGAAAAAGAAGTAACTGTGGGACGCTGCAAACATCGGTAAATTTAAGCTGGTTGCCAGGAATCCAAGCACTGACCATGAGGGGTGAGGATGACCCTCAGAACCTAATATCTGAGTCACAAATACCCTTTTTCCCAGTGTGTAAGCAACTTCAGGAAATCAATTATTTTTCACCAGTAGCCTAATGCAGTCTCTCCCAACCTTGGCAACTTGAAGCTATTTGGACTTCAACTCCCAGAATTCCCCAGCCAGCATTTGCTGGCTGGGGAATTCTGGGAATTGAAGTCCAGATGTCTTCAAGTTGCCAAAGTTGGGAAACACTGGCCTAGTGCACAAGGCTATTTCAGACTTAAAAGAAACATTCTCTTAAAAGCCCTTTAAACATGTTGTAATAATTAAAGCCATTTTTTGTTAGGGAAAAGAAGAGATTCAACATACTATGCTGGCATTGTTTAGTTGTTATAGTAACTGACTTGTGGCTAAATTAGCCCTGACATGCTACATCACATTATTTTGCACAGAGCAACTCAGCGACATTTAAATTTTATCCCCTCCCTCCCCATTACTAAAAGGTTGCTTCAAAAGATAACAGTGCCAGGACAGAGTGCGCTACCTGTAAGCCATTTTTGTTACAATACCAAGTCTCAAAATAACATGCAAGTACCGTAACACCCATAAGGAAAATGAGAGAAACAGTCTGAACATAAACAACCAGTGTAAGAGTAATTATTCAGAAGTGAGTGTGAAAAATCTGTTTTTAATTGCTGATGATATTCTTGAGTTGGGGCTATAGCAGCCAAGGCCATCAAGTGTCAGTTTTGTAGAACATTTCATTTTTTAAGGCTTATCCAATTATTTAAAGAGTATCATTTTTAAAATAGACAAGAACCTATTTAGAATGGAATGGAATAGAATAGAATAGCCCACCTTCCGAGGTGGGTAAAATGAGGACCCAGATTGTGGGGGCAATAGGCTGGCTCTGTTAAAAAGTGCTATTGCTAACATGTTGTAAGCTGCCCTGAGTCTAAGGAGAAGGGCGGCATAAAAATTGGATGGATAGATAGATAGATAGAGAGAGAGAGATTTTTTTAATTGGCCAAGTATGATTGAACACACAAGGAATTTGTCTTGATGCATATGCTCTCAGTGTACATAAAAGAAAAGATACATTTGTCAAGAATCATGTGGTACAACAGTCAATTATAGTTCAGATACAAATAGGTAATCAAATTATATTAAGAACCTGTCAATATAAATTATAAGGATACAAAGAAACAAAATTACAGTCATACAATCATTAGTGGGAGGAGATGGGTGATGAGAATGATGAGAAGATTAATAATAATTAATAAGTAAATAGTTTGACAGTGTTGAGGGAATTATTTGTTTCGTAGAGTGATGGCATTCAGGAAGAAACTGTTTTTGTGTCTAGTTGTTGTGGTGTGCGGTGCTCTGTAGCATTGTTTTGAGGATAGAAGATGAAATAGTTTGTGTCCAGGATGTGAGGATTCTGTAAATATTTTCACCGCCCTCTTTTTGACTCGTGCAGTATACAGGTCCTCAATGGAAGGCAGGTTGGTAGCAACTGTTTTTTCTGCCGTTCTAATTATCCTCTGAATTCTGTGTTTATCAAACTTTCTAGATTAAAAAGAAACCAAATCAATCAACCCGTACTGTGCAACTCATCTACAGTTTCCCAAAGGTATTCCAGTTCCATGTAATATGTATTGTGGGGATGTATTCTATAGATCCATGATGGTGAACCAGTGGAATGCGTACCAGAAGTGGCACGCAGAGCCCTCTCTGTGGGCACACGCACCGTCACCAACTGTTCTTCCAGGTTCCATTGTGTGCATGAGTACTGGCCAGCTGCTCTATTCTAACCCAGATGAGCACAGCTGCCAGACCAGTTGTCCTGCATGCATGCATGTGATGGAACTCAGAAGAGCAGGTGGCTACCGCACACATGTGCACCTGCCAGCTGCTCTCTTCTGGGTTCTGGCGCTCCAGAGTGGCACGTACACAAATGTATATGCACTCCAGTTTCAGCACTCAGTGCCGAAAAGGTTAACCATCACTGCTATAGATCAGAATTTAAAGGTGCTGCAAACAATATACCTCTACCTAACAAAGCCACTACTTAAGAACTTTTCTAGATAAGAACTGGGTGTTCAAGATTTTTTTGCTTCTTCTTAAGAACCATTTTCTACTTAAGAACCCGAGCCCGGAAAAATTTCCAAGGGAATTTGAGAAGGACATGAAGGCCCAGCCAGTTTCCTGCCAATCCCCCTGGGTTTCTCTCTCTGACGCAGTGTATGGGAGGCAGCCTCGCGCCGGGTGTATGGAAGGCGCGTGCTCCTCCTCACTGCTTCAGAGTCCCTCTTTTTTTTTTTAAGCCTTAAAGTTTTGGATTTTTTTGATTCACCTCACCTCACCTTCTTCCTTTGTCAGCGACTGTCCTCCTTCTCTTCTTCCTCCTCCTCCCACCCAAATTCCAAGCTTTTATTTCTTTCCTAATGGGTTTACATTATTTGCTTTTACATTGATTCCTATGGGAAAAATTGCTTCTACTTACAAACTTTTCTACTTAAGAACCTGATCACGGAACGAATTAAGTTTATAAGTAGAGATACCACTGTAATCTGAAATGAAATTATCCAAAAGCATATGGACTAATATTCTGAAAATACTATCAGGCCTTGACCAGTAATTTCTGAGCATATGAATAGCTGACTTTCAGTAGTTGTGTCATGATGCAGTAATATTATATTCTGGATTTATGGCCTCTTTCAGAGAAGAGCATCACACTGTCTTGTTTGCTTGTTTGTTTATTATTATTTTTCATGCTGCCCGTCTCACCGATACTCATTTCAGCCAGCTTTATTTATTCTACTATTTAAACTCTGTCCTTTGGGCTAATCCAGTTGTGCCGTTGCTTCTTGATGTCCCTTCCTGTCACGCTCTAGGCATTTTCCAATTTAAAGTCAATATGGATGTGGTTTTTATTTCTCATATTTTGTGGAAACTAAAGAAGCTTTTCTGTATTCTGATGAACTGTCCTATGTATCCCGCCGACTATGAAATCAGACAGCCTAATCCCTTTTATCGTATTCATCTCTTTTCTGTCTTTTGAGATACAGTCAACCTCAAAGGTTAGCTCCTTCCCAGTTTTTAATTCATGAGAATCTCTGATTTTAGATCTATGGATAGCCAAGCAAAGGCTGTATAATGTTTTCAGTATTGTTACAGTACCTATAACTAGTGTTGGGTGAACCCAATGAAGTTTGGGGTTGGGTTCGGCACCCAAATTTTTAAAAATTCCCAAACTTTTGCCAAACTTTTGAGTTTGGCATTTGGGAAAGCGTCAGGAAGCGCCGCCGCCCAGCTGTCCCCTTCTGGAACAGCCAGGGCGCTTCCCAGCACTCTCCTGAACCCGAACTTTTGCTGAACTTCCGGGTTTGGTGTTCGGGAGACCTCCAAGAAGCGCCCTGGCTGTTTCTGAAGGTGACAGCTGGGCGGCGGCACTTCCCAGAACAGCAGGGGAGCTGTCGGTCGGTCGGGAAGCGCAAAAGGAGGTGGGGAATCCCACCAGGGGATTCCAGGGGCGGAGCTTTGATGTAACTGAGACGTCCTTCCTGGAGTCCCCGTTTCAGCCGGCCAGAAAGGACGTCTCAGTGACGTCAAAGCTCCGCCCCTGGAATCTCCTCGTGGGATTCCCCACCTCCTTTTCCGCCCCCTGACTGGCCGACAGCTCCTTGGCTGTTTTGGAAAGTGACAGCTGGGCTGCAGGGCTTCCTGGCGCTCTCCTGAACCCAAACCCAAACTTTTGCCGAACTTTTACAAAAATTCGGGGTCGGTGTTGGTATACCGAACTGCACAAAGTTCGGTACGAACCTGAACTTTGCAGGTTCGGTTCGTCCAACATTACCTATAACTTATAGCTTATTAAATTAGCCCTGGATGTTTTGGAAAATAGCAAAGTCCGCATTTTGGACAGAAAGGACCACTGGTTGGACAGAAAGGACCACAAGGAGACTATCTATGTTAAAATTGAAAAGCCCTCTCTGAACAGAGTGGGTGGGATACAACATAATTTATTTATTTATTTATTTATTAGATTTGTATGCCGCCCCTCTCCGCAGACTCGGAGCGGCTCACAACAAGAACAATACAAATCCAATACTTATAAAAACTTTAAAACCCTTAATATAAAAAAACCAATCATGCATCTCATACAAACTATACACAAAGCGGAAATGGCCCAGGGGAATCAATTTCCCCATGCCTGGCGACAGAGGTGGGTTTTGAGGAGTTTGCGAAAGGCAAGGAGGGTGGAGGCAGTCCTAATCTCTGGGGGGAGTTGATTCCAGAGGGTCGGGGCTGCCACAGAGAAGGCTCTTCCCCTGGGTCCTGCCAGACAACATTGTTTCGTCGACGGGACCCGGAGAAGACCAACTCTGTGGGACCTAACCGTTCACTGGGATTCGTGTGAGATTTGTCTCTACAACGCAGTTCCAAGAGGGCTCCACACCCATGTGCACCACTGATGACACATATAAACCTCCAGATGACTTTAAGGACCTGCTAAAAGAATGCAAATGTCCAATTGTCTGCAAGGAGTATAAATCCTTCCATTCCCCATCATCCAGTTAGAGCTGAAGAAGTTTCTTGGCTGAGAAGCGAAACTTCTTCAAAGAAAAACCAGAAAGTCCAGTTGCCTCTTGAAAAAGTACCTTTGGAACAATTCGGCCTGAGGGGGGAAAAACCTAGCAGGAAATGTTGTTGAGAGAAAAATACCATAGCAATTTGGGTCAATTCAATTAGATAACATTTCTGCATTACTCCCTGGGGCAGCAGTTCTCAATTTGTGGGTCGTGATCCTATTGGGGTTGAACGACCCTTTCACAGGGGTCGCCTAAGACCATCGGAAAACACATATTTCCGATGGTCTTAGGAATTCGGCACTACATGTGCATCACCATCTTGGTTTTGGCTTTTTTCCCCCAAAAAAATTCAGCACATGGAAACGTGCATGCAAAGCTTGTGCATGGCCACGCAGCACAGGAGGAAGCGAACCAGCGGGTAAGTTAGAACCCACTCCTGAGTTTCCTAATCATTTTATTATTTTAGGGTTGGGGGTCACCACAACATTTGGAACTGTATTAAAGGGTCGTGGCATTTGAAAGCCTGAGAACCACTGCTCTAGGGCAGAGGTCCCCAACCGCCGGTCCGCGGACCAGGACCGGGCCGTTGGGGGTTTTCAGCCGGTCCGCGGCACCGCTGCCCTCCCGGCAGAGAACATTATGCAGGACGGGGTGGGGCGTCGGGCGGTGACGCAGCCCTCCACACTTCTCCACAGGGCGTATCCAGCAGAAGCTGCTGCCCGAGTGTGCTGGGGTGGGGGGTGTCCTGACAGCCCCCCCACCCCAGTGCTTCGCCTCCCGCTGGGACACCCCCCACCCCAGCACTTTAAATCCCGCCGGCCAAGAGCACTCGGGCAGCAGCTTCTGCCAGACAAGGACAATGAGCGGGACGAGCGGCGCCGAAGCCGGTGGCTGTGGCAGCTGCTGCAAGAGGCTTCCGCGCCGCTCTGTCCCACTCATCGCCCGTATCTAGCAGATAGGCTTTGAATTTTTGGCTGGGGGGGAGAAGTAGAACCTTCCTAACTCCCCCCCCAGCCAAAATCACAAAGCCAGGCAGCCCCCAGCCGCCAAAGGAGCCTCCTGATTCTCCCCGCCCTGTGGAGAAGTGTGGAGGGCTGCGTCACTAAGCTCCACCCCTCCATAACCCCACCCCCATATGACCAAAGCCCCCCCCCCCACCGGGCCGTGGAAAACTCGTCTAACTTAAAGCCGGTCCCTGGTGCTAAAAAGGTTGGGGACCTCTGCTCTAGGGTACATCATTTTCATGAACAGAGTCTCAAAGGTGCTCTTTTTCCCCCCAAAGGCAACTGGGCTGTTCCCCCCCCCCTTGATGAGCAAGAAGAAAATGTGTTCCTTCTCATCCAGGAAACTTTATCAGTTCTGATGATGGGGCAACGGGGTGGGAGGAAATGGAAGGATTGGTAATGGTGGTTGGGATGGAAGCATAGGTACTTTCAGTTGAGACTGGATGATGGAAGGATAGATTCTGAGAGGATGTCCGGGGGCAGGAGGAATTTCTTGACAATCACCTGGTCATTAGATGACTACAGAAAAATATAACCCTTCCATTCCCTCCTTCCCATTCTCCACCCTCAATCTATCAGAACCTATCCTTCCATCCTCTCGCCATCAGAACTGAAATTGTATTGTATAAACTGAGTATTGTATTGGCAGTTCTGTGTTAGCAAAAACTTCAGAAGAGAAGGATTTAGGGGTAGTGATTTCTGACAGACTCAAAATGGGTGAACAATGCAGTCAAGGTGTAGGGAAAGCAAGTAGGATGCTTGGCTGCATAGCTAGAGGTATAACAACTTACAAGCAGGAAGAGGGAGATTGTGATCCCGCTGTATAGAGCGCTGGTGAGACCACATTTGGAATACTGTGTTCAGTTCTGGAGACCTCACCCAGAAAAAGATATTGATAAAATTGAACGGGTCCAAAGACGGGCTACAAAAATGGTGGAAGGTCTTAAGCATAAAACTTATCAGGAAAGACTTAATGAATTCAATCTGTATAGTCTGGAGGACAGAAGGGAAAGGGGGATATGATTAAATATGTTAAAGAGTTAAATAAGGTTCAGGAGGGAAGTGTTTTTAATAGGAAAGTGAACACAAGAACAAGGGAGCACAATCTGAGGTTAGTTGGGGAAAAGATCAGAAGCAACATGAGAAAATATTTTACTGAAAGAGTAGTAGATGCTTGGAACAAACTTCCAGCAGACCTGGTTGGTAAATCCACAGGAACTGAATTTAAACATGCCTGGGATAAACATATATCCATCCAATGATAAAATACAGGAAATAGTATAAGGCAGACTAGATGGACCATGAGGTCTTTTTCTGCCATCGATCTTCTGTTTCTATGCTTTCTTCTTCTTCCTCAAGAGAAAAAACAGTCCAGCTGCCTTTTTTGAAAGAAAACAAAAGCATCTTGGAGACAACTATGGCCTGGATGACTGAGAATCTCCACAGACATAAACAAAAGTATAGTTTCCAAATAAAATAATAATAATAATAATACTTTTAACTTATCCTGCATTCTTTTGAATCCAACTTGAGAACTGTCATTTTCTAACACAATGCTTCATGAAGAATTAGGGCAAATAGGGTCATCAATGGTCAGTGTCCAGAAATGTAGTAGATTTTGTCTGAGAAGACAAAAACAAGGTGGACTTTTCAAAAGCCTGGAAGGAGGCAATAAAAATAATAATGCTACAGCTTCTTCTCTTTTGTCCTAATGTGTTAGATATGCAGTGAGGGATAATTTATACACACGCAGGTTGAGGTAGAATAGTAGAAAAAAATCCAAGTTTTGTCAATGCAGAAAGTGGATTCTACTGTTTGACAGTAATTGCATCTTCCTTTATAAAAACTCTTTTTTTATATTCCTAGCAATCATATATTAATATTTTTCTATGACAGACCATCTTTTACCTGTTCTTTCAAATTAAAGCTTTTCTGGATCTTGTTGTGGTTAGCTCTGGCCCAGCTCCTGCCCCAAGCAATGTGGAGGTGGATGTGAGGGAGACATCCACGTGCCACAGGTCTGTTTTGCTCCCAGTAGAATCTGCCGACGAAGTCTCCTCTGACCAAGGAAGCATGAGTGACAGGGAAGTGGGGAGTTTGGCAGACAGCCCAGGAGATCAGTCATCTGTATCATCCCTGGATTCTGAACAAGAATTAATGACACATCCACGCATGCGTAGAGTGATGCATAGGAGACAACAACTGAAGGATTATTACAAGAGAAAATGAGGCCACCTGTGGTTGGGTGGGGCTGCTGTAATTAGTGCTACAGATAAAAGTGCAGCCTGATGTTTTAGCCTCATGGCAGTTTATCTGATTCATTGTTTCGTCAAGATCGTGGTTTTTGTGCTGTTCAAGATTGTGTGTGGACTCTCTGGACTTTAGAATTGGACTCAATTTCCCAGTTATTGGGTGAGCAATTGGACTGCATTTAACCTGTGCCTTGTGTGTACCAGAAAATCCCTTTGACATTTAAAAAGGGAGCTGTTTCTGTTTTTCTGTTTATAAAAACTTTTGGGTTTTCCTTTTATCATGTGGTGTGTGTCTTCCTGGACTACTTACCTTGTAATTACGGGCGGTTGAAACACGCCGGCAGAACAGATCTGAAAACCATAAGTAGCCACAGTGAGTTTTAATAGAGAGAATTAAAATTTTAAGGTATATCTTGTTATTAGTATGCATAGCATCTGTGAATCATACTACATTTAATATTGGAAACATTTAATTTAATATCAAAATCTTTTTTATCAGGCAACATTAATGGAATCTCTATTTATATCATCCATTATAAAAAAAAGTATTAATGGGCATGGGGTTTGTATGTCTTTTTAAGATGAATGAATAATAATTAAATTACTCATTTTTCTTTAAAAGTATGATACAATACTGTACTCACTTTCTAAAGCAAAACGTAATTAGGGGAATTTGCAAATTGAAATTAGCCTAGTTCTTCATGTTGTCATCAAATAGAGTACTTAATTAGCATTTCTGCTATTCAGACTCTGAATTTAATTATAAACTAGGAAAAAAGATTTAATTTACATTATTGTTTACGTATAAAAAAATCAAACTTAATACTCTGAGAGTGTGAGTTATTATTTTTTACTTACAAACATCACATTGTAAAAAATAATGGGTGAAAAGTAGCTTTCTAACTTGATCCTAATTTATGAACATACTAGTCCCTGTTTAGAAAATATATTAATTCTCTTCATTATGCCCTAACAAATGTGTTTTGAATACAGAATAGTAAAATATGAAAATTACGGGCATATTTAATTGCAACATTTAGCATCCCTGAGTTATCTTAGGCATAATGCTTGTCAACACGTTGTACCAGGAACATAAATTGCATCTTCCTTTACAAAAATAATTATACTTGCCTGCAAACACTTGTGATGGAGGTTTTGTTGATATTCTGGAGGACTGAGGAACTGCCAGAGGACTGGAAAAGAGCTGATGTAATTCCCATCTTCAAAAAAGGAAAAAAAATAGATTCAGGAAATTACAGACCTATCAGCCTCAATACAATGTTTGTATTGTATATTGTTTGTTTGTTTGTTTGTTTATTGGGTTTATATGCCGCCTCTCCGAGGATTTGGGTTGGCTTACAACATATAAAAAACAATATAATCGTCCTAATCCAATTGATTTAACTAATTAATAAAAAAAAACCAAATAGCATTAAAAGATCAATCATTCCCATTCACACAACAACATACATTACATTTTGGCAGCCAGGGTGCTAGAACCTAATGGTCCCAAGCCTGGCAACATAAATGAATCTTTAGACTCTAGCGGAAGGCGAGGAGGGTGGGGGCAGTACGGATTTCTGGGGGGAGCTGATTCCAGAGGCCTGGAGCTCCCACAGAGAAGGCTCTTCCCCTAGACAAGTGATGGCGAACCTATGGTACAGGTGCCACAGGTGGCACGCGGAGCCATCTCTGTTGGCATACGATTTGTTGCCCTAGCTCATCTCCAATGTACATGTTTGTGCTGCCCAGCTGATTTTTGGCTTGCACAGAGGCTCTGGGAGGGGATTTTTGGTTTCCAGAGAGCCTCTGGGGAGATGGGGGTAGGCATTTTTATCCTCCCCCAGCTCCAGGGAAGACTTTGGAGCCTGGGGAGGATGAAACATGAGCCTACTGGGCCCATCAGAAGTTGAGAAACAGGCCATTTCCACCCTCCAGAGAATCTATAGTGGGTGGGGGAAGCTGTTTTTGCCCTCCCCAGGCGTTGAATTATGGGTGTGGGCACTCACCCAGGCACAATAGTGCGTGCCCATGCTCTTTCGGCATCTGAGGGAAAAAAGGTTTGCCATCACTGCCCTAGACCCTGCCAAGTGACATTGTCTAGTTGACGGGACCTGGAGAAGGCCGACTCTGTGGGATCTAACCAGTCGCTAGGACTAATGCTTGCTACAAAGAGATCCCTAATCCAAACTGAGGAATACAAAGCCAGTAGAAGTGATATTATTTTGTGCAATTGTTCATCTGCCTTTTTTTTATATTGCTGCCATTCATATGTTCCAAGTTAATAATAATAATAATACTTCCAAGGTAATAATAAGAATAATTTATTAGATTTGTTTGCCGCCCCTCTCCGAGGACTCGGAGCAGCTCACAACAGGACAATACACTACACAATACACTACTTCTACTTCTTAAAAACTTCCAGTGTTGGAGCATTCACAACTTCTGGAGGCAAGCTGTTCCACTGATCAACCGTTCCGACTGTCAGGAAATTTCTCCTTAGTTCTAAGTTGCTTCTTTCCTTGTTTAATTTCCACCCATTGCTTCTTGTCCTACCCTCAGGTGCTTTGGAGAATAGGTTGACTCCTCCTTCTTTGTGGCAACCCCTGAGATATTGGAGCTCTCCTGGTTCTTCTTTTCATTAAAATGGACATACAGTGATCCCCCGAGTTTCGCGATCTCGATCATTGCGAAACGCTATATCGCGATTTTTCCACCCGATGACGTCACTCCCTTCCTTTCTCATCTTTCTTTCTCTCTCTCTTTCTCTATCTTGCTTCTTCCTCTCTCACACTCTCTTCCTTCCTCTCTCATCTCTTTCTTTCCTTCTCTCTCTTTCTCTATCTCTCCCCCTCTTGCTCTCGAGCGGCAAGCGAGCAGCCAGGCGGGCGAATGGGCAAGCGGCAAGCGATCTTGGGGTTTCCCCGTTGCCTGGGCGGCGGGAAGACCCAGGGAAGGTTCCTTCAGCCGCCCAACAGCTGATCTGCTCCGCAGCGCAGCAACAGCGAGGAGCCGAAGATGGGGTTTCCCCGTTGCCTGGGCGGCGGGAAGACCCAGGGAAGGTTCCTTCGGCCGCCCAACAGCTGATCTGCTCCGCAGCGCGGCAGCAGCGAGGAGCCGAAGATGGGGTTTCCCCGTTGCCTGGGCAACGGGGAAACCCCATCTTCGGCTCCTCGCTGCTGCCGCGCTGCGGAGCAGAACAGCTGTTGGGCGGCCGAAGGAACCTTCCCTGGGTCTTCCCCGGGTCTTCCCCGCCGCCCACACGCAAACTCCACCATCTGCGCATGTGCGGCCATGGAAAAAGGGGCGCGCATGCGCAGATGGTGTTTTTACTTCCGCACCACTACATCCCAAAAAATCGATTATCGCGAGGGGTCTTGGAACGGAACCCTTGCGATAATCGGGGGATCACTGTACCTAGTTCCTGCAATCATTCTTTATTTTATATTTGGAAGATATGCCTGGTTTTATCATGAATTTTTAAATTGTCCTTTTAAATGAGCTGCCTGCATGGTAGCATCCTTTTTTAAGCATCATTAACGGGTCCAAAGACGGGCTACAAGAATGGTGGAAGGTCTTAAGCATAAAACCTATCAGGAAAGACTTAATGAACTCAATCTGTATAGTCTGGAGGACAGAAGGAAAAGGGGGGACATGATCGAAACATTTAAATATGTTAAAGGGTTAAATAAAGTTCAGGCGGGAAGTGTTTTTAATAGGAAAATGAACACAAGAACAAGGGGACACAATCTGAAGTTAGCTGGGGGAAAGATCAAAGGCAACATGAGAAAATATTATTTTACTGAAAGAGTAGTAGATCCTTGGAATAAACTTCCAGCAGATGTGGTTGGTAAATCCACAGTAACTGAATTTAAACATGCCTGGGATAAACATAGATCCATCCTAAGATAAAATACAGGAAATAGTATAAGGGCAGACTAGATGGACCATGAGGTCTTTTTCTGCCATCAGTCTTCTATGTTTCTATGTTTCTATCATAGGTGTTTGGATTTCCTGTTTAAATAAGCTGCTTGCAAACCTGAATTCCTTAATGAGCAAATCAAGCATAGGACTAGGACTGAAATTCTTTTGTTTGCTCTTCAGTATGCTGTATTGCTTTTGGAGGGTGGAAGAGGGAAGAGTCTTCTTCCGTAGATCTTTTTTATTAGCAAACACGAGGGCTTAGAGAGCTCACGGTTTCAGTTGTGAAAATAAGCATTAACGAGTTGGCTGCTAATGATGCCACGTGCACGGAGGGGGGGATCAGCAAGCAGGAGGGGGGGGTGTTTCTTTGTTTTCTCTTCCCAGTAAAAATAACAATTCAATATCCAGTTAAGTGGCTTCAACAGGGAGCCGCATGTAAACCCACAAGGTTTGCATCGTCACGCTCTCCATTCTGGGACTCCCAATTACTGCAGGCCGTCGAGCAGCAGATTGTCAGCAAACTGGTTATCGGCTTTGTGTGATTACAGTTACAGCCGAGCCTAATTTGTAGTCAGGGACCTCTCTTCCTCCCCCCCAGCCCCCCCCCCATGGTTTCTCATTTGCATAGAGCCACATTTAGTTTCTGTGCCGCTGAAGCAGGGGGGACATTATCCTCCCACCCATCCCGCATCCCCATCCTTGCAAATTCTGAATTTCAGACAATGCCCTGGCAAACTGGGGTTGCAAGCAGGGAGCCTTGCGGAGGGGAGGAGGGGAGAGGAAGTGTTTCCAAACAAGAAAAGGGATGTTAATTAAACACTGTATATTCTTCCACACGTCTCTCCGAAAGGCGGAGGGGATGGAGAAATGATTCATTTGTTAGTCTACTGAAATTATCATGCCCTGTACATCTTTGCAAGATTTGTTTGCATGTAGAAAAGCCTTGTTGTACTGTCCATTTTTCTGGATGAAGAAAAATTCTTTTCCACACATTGCATGGGGCTTAAAATTAACTTTTACCATCTGCTGGGTGGCAGTGGGAGGGAGAGGAAGTACATTAGATATCCCAGTCTCCAAATCCTCATAGGTAAGTACCTGAATGATATTTAGAATAGAATAGAATAGAATAGAATTTTATTGGCCAAGTGTGATTGGACACACAAGGAATTTGTCTTGGTGTAGATGCTCTCAGTGTACATAAAAGAAAAAGATACATTTGTCAAAAATCATGTGGTACAACACTTAATGATTGTCATAGGGGTCAAATAAGCAATGAAGAAACAATCAATATTAATAAAAATCTTAGGATACAAGCAACAAGTTACAGTCATACAGTCCTAAGTGTGAGGAAAAGGATGATAGGAATGATGAAGAAAAACTAGTAGAAATAGAAGTGTAGATTTAGTAAAAAGTCTGACAGTGTTGAGGAAATTATTTGTTTAGTAGAGTGATGGCATTCAGGAAAAAACTGTTCTTGTGTCTAGTTGTCTTGGTGTGCAGTGCTCTGTAGCGACGTTTTGAGGGTAGGAGTTGAAACAGTTTGTGTCCAGGATGCGATGGGTCAGTAAATATTTTCACCGCCCTCTTTTTGACTGGTGCAGTATACAGGTCCTCAATGGAAGACAGGTTGGCAGCAATTGTTTTTTCTGCAGTTCTGATTATCCTCTGAAGTCTGTGTCTGTCCTGTTGGGACGCAGCACCAAACCAGACAGTTATAGAGGTGCAGATGACAGACTCTGTGATTCCTCTGTAGAACTGTATCAGTAGCTCTGATTGCTGGCATTGTTCCAATTCATGGGGTTGTTTTTTTCTACTTAGTCTGTATAGTTGGACCTTGGTCAAATTTGAGTAAATGGATCCAGTAATTAGGGAAAGTGTTAGCTCTATCTCCCCACTGAGCTGAGACAATTGCAGACTTTTATTTTTCACTCCTCTCTTCCTTACTAGCTTGCATCTCGCTCATCAGATATAGGCCTGTGTAACTCTCCAGCTCATTGGGTCTCTTGCGTATGCCTTCTAGCAACACCGTTTTCCAAATGATGGATCCGCTCTATGAGCCCAATTCTCTCTCCATAACACAAAGCAAATTGTGATTCAGCTGACATCTGTCTGCACATTGGCAATACTGATGGCACCAGCCATCGCATGCAAATGTTCCATTTTGTGATTTTTTTTTCCTCTGGCTCAATAAATGCAATAAGAAAATGCATTGCAATTCAAAACCCAACTCATTTTCATGTTAGACAGCTGACCCACTTGCAAGTCAACCCCTTAATTCTATATTTTTTAAAAGATAATACATATACTTTCCTAAAATAGGGTTTAGTTTATGGAATCAGTCAGCTTATAAATAGCTTCAAATTTCGCAAAGCGCATATACAGTACTGTAATGTGTTGGTATTGCCTCGCACCTTCTTGTGTTCTTTTTCTAAATCAAAAGGGTATCAAAGGGTATTAATCCTCAATCTGAGTATTGTATTGGCAGTTCTGTGTTAGCAAAAACTTCAGAAGAGAAGGATTTAGGGATAGTGATTTCTGACAGTCTCAAAATGGGTGATCAGTGTGGTCGGGCGATAGGAAAAGCAAGTAGGATGCTTGGCTGCATAGCTAGAGGTATAATAAGCAGGAAGAGGGAGAGTGTGATCCTGCTATATAGAGCGCTGGTGAGACCACATTTGGAATACTGTGTTCAGTTCTGGAGACCTCACCTACAAAAAGATATTGACAAAATTGAACAGGTCCAAAGACGGGCTACAAGAATGGTGGAAGGTCTTAAGCATAAAACGTATCAGGAAAGACTTAATGAACTCAATCTGTATAGTCTGGAGGACAGAAGGAAAAGGGAGGACATGATCGAAACATTTAAATATGTTAAAGAGTTAAATAAGGTCCAGGAGGGAAGTGTTTTTAATAGGAAAGTGAACACAAGAACAAGGAGACGCAGTCTGAAGTTAGTTGGGGGAAAGATCAAAAGCAACATGAGAAAATATTATTTTACTGAAAGAGTAGTAGATCCTTGGAACAAACGTCCAGCAGACGTGGTTGGTAAATCCACAGTAACTGAATTTAAACATGCCTGGGATAAACATATATCCATCCTAAGATAAAATACAGGAAATAGCATAAGGGCAGACTAGATGGACCATGAGGTCTTTTTCTGCCATCAGTCTTCTATGTTTGTATGTTTCTATCAATGTAGTTTTATTTTTCAAGGAGGAAATCACGGATAATATTTGTGACAGATTCTTTTGTATCTATTGGGGCTTTAAAACCCAAGCTGCATTTAAAAATGTAATATATTGTCATGGCTTGCAGGAAAGTCGGCAAATAAATGTGTTTGGATAAGCAATGGATGAGAATTACTGCGTAAAGCAGAAGAACAGTGTTTTGTGTCCAGGTGTAACCCTTAATAATTTTGATGCAATAAGTATCACCAAGATAAGGCTGCAAAGCGATTTTTTTTCTTCTTTGGGATTAGTTAGTTAGTTAGTTAATGCCTTTGAATCAGTCTTGACTCCTGGCAATTTGTCTGAAGTGGTTTAGGTTTGGACTAGAAGATCTCCAAGGTCCCTTCCTACTCTGTTGTTCTGTTCTGTTCTGCTCTTTTCTGCTCTGCTCTGCTCTACTCTACTCTACTCCACTGCACTCCACACTACTCTAATCTACTCTACTCTACTCTACTCTCTGTTCCATTCTGTTGCTTGGACAAGTCCCTGCAGTTTTCTTGATAAGATTTTTCAGAAGTGATTTTGCCATTGTCTCCTTCTTAGAGCTGGGTGAGTGTGACTGGCCCAAGATGACACAGTTGGCTTTGTACTTAACAAGGGATTAGAACTCATAATTTTCTGGTTTCTAACCTGATGCCTTAACTACCATGGCTCTCTGAAAAATACTAGGTGATTTTTCCCCTTTCTTTTTTTAAAAGCCTATTTTAACTTTATATTCTATTTCATTCTCACAAAAAAAAGATTGAGGAATTGTTTGTGGCTTCAACTAGTTACATCAAAAGTATTGTGAAGCATCAGAGAATAAATTGTAACATAAATTGTAATTGGACATAACATTATAGATTGAGGGACTGTTGCCCTGGAGCCTTGTGTTATATATATATAAGTTTGCATTGGAAATAAAATCAGGCATCCTCCCTCAAATGATGTTACAACGAACCCTTCATCTGTCTCTAACAATATCCCATTCCTCTTCCATAATATTTTTTAGACTATCAGTCCACCTTGTACATTCTCGTCCCCCTTTTCAACTTCACTTAATCTTGCCAATCATTGCTAGTTTTAGCCCATCTCCGATCCCAAAAGTAAGTGAATTCCTGCCTTTTGATTATCAGCTCAAGGAAGCAGTCAGTCTTATAGCAAGATTGTTTGATAGAGTCTTCTCATCCACAGTACTGTTAGTAGCCAGATCCATATCTGTAATTCAAAAGCAATTTGTCTTCTTTCTCTGCTCCTTCTCAGTCTCCAACTTTTGCCACCACCAAGAAAACCATGGCTTTATTAATCTCACTCGTGGAAATATCCTTACTCTTCGTGATCTTGTTCAACATGGTCTTTTTCTAGAGTACAGGTGTCAAACTCACGTCATCACCGCGGCATCATGTGATGTATCAGGATTTTTTCCTCCTTTGCTAAACCGGGCATGGGTGTGGCCAGTGCATGACGCATCTGGCCCGTGGGCTGAGAGTTTAACAGCCCTGCTCTATAGGATTGATCTTCTTTTATATATCCTTGAGTTCAAAAAACAAAAAACAAAAAACCCAAGCACCTACTTTTACTTCTTTACTGCAAATCTATTAAAGTGCTAGTTAACAATGCCATTGTCTACTTGATATATAACATATATTCAAATTTTCACTTTCTATTTTTACTTTACAGTCACATTATTACTATTATTATTATTATTATTATATTATTATTATCATCATCATCATCATCATCATCATTATTTATTAGACTTGTATGCCACCCTTCTCCGAAGACGAGGCGGCTCACAGGATAAAAACAAAACAATATGTATACAAATCTAATTTGTTAAAACTATCAGCTAAAATCCCGCTACATTAAAAAGCAGTCAATTAACTCAGTCACATCCACACATAACATTTAATGGCCGTGTGTGTGTGTCTAGATCTAATTGCTCCAGGCCTGGCGACACAAGTGAGTCTTGAGACTCTTCCGGAAGGCGAGGACGGTGGAGGCAATGCAAATCTCTGGAGGAAGCTGATTCCAGAGGGCCAGGGCTGCCACAGAGAAGCCTCTTCCCCTGGGCCCTGCCAGACGACATTGTCTGGCCAATGGGACCCGGAGAAGGCCAACTCTGTGGGACCTTACTGGTCGCTGGGATTTATGCGGCAGACTAAATTTGTTTGAGTTTTCCAATCTCTAATCCATAAAAGTTAGGGACTTTTTCCTATTATAGATCTGTGAGCACTTGTCCCTTCTTTTCTGCAGCTTTCAACTTATGTCCCTGTGATAGCGAACCTATGTCACGCAATGACCCCTCTATGGAGGCACCAGCCATTGCTCCAGCCCAGCTTCACCATGCATATTTCCATGCCTCCCACTGGCCACTGGGGCATGTGGGGCAATCAGAGTATATGTGCGTGGGTAGTCACATTGCATACGCAGTCGCATATGCTTCTGCCGTATGATTCCCAGCGGCCAGTGAGGTCCCACAGAGTCGGCCTTCTCCAGGCCCCATCAACTAGACAATGTCGGCTGGCGGGACCTAGGGGAAGAGCCTTCTCTTTGGGGGCTCCGGCCCTCTGGAATCAGCTCCCCCCTAACCCCACTCTCCTCGCCTGGGGCAACTAGATCTAGACCCCCTTACCAATAAATATGATGTATGGCTGTGATTGAATTGTTTGATGGATTTTAATATACAGTGGTCCCTCTACTTACAAACTTAATTCGTTCCGTGACCAGGTTCTTAAGTAGAAAAGTTTGTAAGTAGAAGCAATTTTTCCCACAGGAATCAATGTAAAAGCAAATAATGCGTGCAAACCCATTTTATCCTAGTTTTAGTTTTTAGCTTAGTACTTTTTAAACTAGTTAGATTTGTTTTGTATGCACTGTTTTATATTGTATCCTCTGAGCCACCACAAAGGGGCGGCATACAAATCTAACAAATAAATAAATAAATTGCATTTTGGGGGTTTGTGTGCATGCACGTGCCCTCACACTCCATTTTGGGCCTAGAAAACCTGCACCAACCTGGTGTCAGGCCCAAAGTCATTATGTGAAGTCCAAGGTGGGCCTGACACAGCTTGGGAGTGTGAGAGAGAGAGATATGCCACCACACATTCCTTTCTCCACATGCCATAGTAACAAACACAGGAAGGAATCAAGACTCCTGCATAGGATTGGCCCTCATGACTGCACTTGTGGGTGTGGGGATGTGAGATGGGGTTTTGACCCAGATGTAATCTAAGGAACTCAGATTTGGAATGATTCCAGTCGAATCCAGACATGGCCGCTAATAAATCCTACCCGGTGAGAAGCACAGGCGTGGAAGTGATTTATTTCTTGGAATGCCGTTTTGGTTCGCTAACACCTGGAAGCCAAAAATGGGTGGGAGGGTACATGTGCAGGGAGAGCATGTGTAGGAGTGGACCACATATGCGGAAGGCGCTGGCATGGCATTTAGGGTTTTTGCGAGCACGCTTTGGGCACTTGGCACCAAAAAGGTTAGCCATCACTATTCTGTTCTATATATCTGCATTTAATTTTGGTTTTTTTTAAATTTTTGCACATTATTATTATTATTATTATTATTATTATTATTATTAATTGGGTTTGTATGCCGCCCCTCTCCGCAGACTCGGGGCGGCTAACAAAAGCAGTAAAACAGTACAACAAAATCCAATACTAAAAAAAACAATTAAAAACCCATTATATAAAAACCAATCATACATACAAACATACCGTACATAAAATTGTGAAGGCCTAGGGGGAAAGTGTATCTTAGTTCCCTCATGCCTGGCGGCAGAGGTGGGTTTTAAGCAGCTTTTGAAAGGCAAGGAGGGTGGGGGCAATTCTAATCTCTGGGGGGAGTTGCTTCCAGAGGGTCGGGGCCGCCACAGAGAAGGCTCTTTCTCTGGGTCCCGCCACGCGACATTGTTTGGTTGACGGGACCCGGAGAAGACCCACTCTGTGGGACCTAACTGGTCGCTGGGATTCGTGCCGGAGAAGGCGGTCCCTGAGATATTCTGGCCCGGTGCCATGAAGGGTTTCATACTATTATTTTCAGACCAGTTCTCCAGCCTATCAATTTTGTTTTCAATTTTTTTTCTGTCTACTAGGGAACACCTATCCTACCTAGTTTTGTAACATCTGCAGTTTTATTAACTGTCTCCTTCCCTCTTTATTCATTTGAATTTATATGCAGAAACTGGTTGTTTTTAAATGCAATGCAACTCCTGCCTCCTTTCTATTGTTTTAATTCTTTTTGGACAAATGGTATCCTTCAGTTACTAGAATCCAATTATGGGAGTTGCCTCACCATCATGTCTTCAATAGTATTAAATCATATTTTCCATTCTCAGGGTTGCCTTTATTTCCCATATTTTTGAACATTATTATATAGACTGTGAGGGCCATCAACTTTATGAGCAACTATGCTTTCTGGTTTTTAATTGAATTATTTAAGAAGCCCCATTTCAAGAACGTTCTAACGTGCATAAATTTTAATTAGAGATCCTTGTTTCAATGTTGTTCTTCAATGCTATTTTAATTTCCCTAAGATTTAATTTAGAATTATCCTAATGAAGTTATCCATGTTCTGACGGAGCACATTTGTACTGTCCTTCTGAGACACAGCCTATGTCACATCAGCAATTCATAACCTAGATTATTCTGACTGTAGTTTCAGAAAAAACACTCCAATGAAGTTAAATCCTAAATATATATGCTCTAGCAAATGTGCATTCCATTTGTAAAAGTTTTCATTATTGAATTTTGGTTGCCTTTGCTCTTTCGTAATTATTGAGTATTCTTACATTAGTAAAACTTTTTGTGTCATTTCTCTAAATCTAAACACCACCCCTAATTTTCTTTTCTTGTTCTCCAATATTTTTAAAATCATTCATTAACATACAGGGGGTAGACAAAAAAATAGAAACACCTTGAAAATCCAGATTTGAAATCCAGATTTGTGAAGCTCCCTTCGAACTGTTTTTGTGGAAACTGGGTTCTGTACGTGTCTTTTGAGCTCTGCAGTGATTTTAGGAGCTGCGGTCTTGAGATCCACCCTAACAATTCGCTTTAGAGTCTGACGGTCTCTCTCAGACAACTTAAACTTTCGACCAGACCTGTGCTTGGCTGAGGACGTTTTCCCTTCTCTTTCAAAAGCAGTCATTACTTTTGAGACATTACCTTTTGAAACACCAAACATTTGGGCACTTTCTGTTATACTAGCGCCTGCCATTCGAGCACCAACAATTTGGCCTCTTTGAAAGTCTGAGAGGTCTGCCATTTCAAGAAGGTTATAACCAATTTCCTTAAATTTCTGTTAAAAAAAGAAAGGTAGTTTAAAAAACATATCAAATAACAGAATGAAAAAAACAAAACATTAAAATATGTCAAGTTTTGATTGATTTGAACATGTTCAAACACTAGGATGCCAAAAAGTCAAGTGTTTCCACTTTTCTGTCCATCCCCTGTATATAAATATGTGTGTGTGTGTGTGTGTGTGTGTGTGTGTACATGCTTACATACATACATACATACATACATACATACATACATACATACATACATACATAGGCTTCTTGGACCTTGGTATTCTTTAATAAGTGGGACCCAGAGCATGACTCTCCTGGTATAATTGGTAGGAGAGGTAAAGAGACTCAAAAAAAGCCATATAAGCTTTCATAGGTAATAACCAGCCACCATAGTTTCATCAGGAATTCTATTGGGAGCAAATGCAATTTACGAAGCAAAGGTGTAATCTGGGTATAGTTAGGCACATCCATAATGGTTCATGCCATCATTTTCTGGATCAACTGCAGCTTCCAGGTGTTCTTTAAGGGTAATTTGATGTCGTGTCCATCTGAATAATCCCAAAGGATATGCATGAGTATGTGTGTGGTGCTTTCATTTTCTGAACTACATAACTGAACAGGTTTATCATGGGCAAGCAAGCTTTTCAAACAGGCAGGCTTTAATCTGTTTATGACTCGAGAGGAACAGAACTGCTCAAATTACACCTAATAGACAATCTGCAGTGCCCAATAGACAACTTTCAGCACAAGTACTGTATTATGTAACTGCTTTCCTTTGCCTGACTTTGCAGCCTGGCGAAACTTTGACTAGTTGTGCCTATTTCAGTGTTCATGATGGCTTGTAGCCGAAGGCTTTGCACATGCGCAGAGGGTAAAAAAACCTAAATTGTGGCATCCGGGAGGTGGGCGGAGCCTCACACTTTCTTCAAGACCGGCTCTCCTAAGACTGACAGGCACGAGCGAATCAGAAACATTTCACCCCCTGCATGGGAATCTGCCTTACGGTGGATAATATTTGAGGCAGTTGCTACAACAGTGTAAACATGCTCCTCGTTACAGCTGCCACCTTCAAAGCCAGAGGCCATTGGGAATGAAGAAGCACTTCCAACACCCTTGCACTTTCCTGGGGAGTGCCACCCTGCCCCACTCCAAACAGATTCTGTCTCTTTTTGTATCTGTTGTGGCTGGCTCTGGCCCAGCTCCTGCCCCAGGGAATGGGGAGGTGGATGCATGGGAAAATTCAACATGTCACCGTCCTGTGTTATTGCCGACAGAATCAGTGCAGAGTTTAGTTTCCTCGGACGAAGAAGAAGGTGGGAGTGACTCGGCAGAGGAGGGTTTGGCACACAGCCAAGGCAGTCAATCTTCCTTATCTTCTATAGCTTCAGATGATGACAGGTTGGACCCATGCAAGCGCAGAATTATGCGTAGAAGTGACCAAGTAAGAACATATTACAGGAAATAAGGGAGGCCACCTGTGTTTGGGTGGGGCTCCAGTAATTAGGGCTGCTGCTATAAATAGCAGCAGCTGGGTTTGGCCATTGTGGAAGAATATCTGTTGCAGTTTCGTCAGGAATCTTGTGTGCTGGACTTTGTTGCTTTTTCACGCCTTTGAAACCAAAGCAGAGCAGCGTGTGTGTGTGTGTGTCTCCCTTCGTTGGAAGAAGAAGGGGTGTGAAGTTTCTTCACAGCTGCTGGCTAAGTACTTAATGACTGCTTAAGGGAAATTGTACAGACTATCTGGTTGTTTTGGGAAGAGTGCTCTTTGCAATACAAAAAGAGTGCTTAGTTTATTTTGACTTTTGCGATAAAGAACATTGTTTTGAATTTTCAAACGTGTGTGTGTCTGAAATTTGTATTCTTGAATTTTCAGGAGGCTCCTACCAGAGAGCCTGACAGAACAGTATCCATGCCCCGTTGCCTTGCTTAGATTTAATTCAGCAGTTGCCTCTCAGCCAGCCCAATATCAAAATTGGACAACAGTTCAAGGGTTAATGATGACTTCCTTGGAGTTTGATGATCCTGAAGGCATCCTCCCCTCTAAAGCTCTGAATGATTTCCCCCAGCATTTTCATTAGATGTTAAATAAAGCAGAGGACAAAAGAATGTCCCATGAGTCATCGTTCTTGTCAATGATACACGCACTGAATAGTAATCCATGTGGAAAATCTGTGTTTGTGTTGCTCAAAGTAGGGGTTGGAAACAAACAAGGATTCCTCCTCCGAGAACTCTATTAACCTACCCTTGTCATTATGGAATTTATTCTGTCCAAAACCTTCCTGTCAATCCAAGACCTTGCACTTCTACCATACTCTATTAGTAGTATTTTGTATTTATTTATTTATTTATTTATTTATTTGATTTGTATGCCGCTTCTCTCCGTAGATTCAGGGCGGCTCACAGCAATAATAAACAATATATAACAAATCTGATAATTTAAGAGAAACACTAAAAACCCCATTATTAAAAGCAAACATACACACAAACATACAATACATAAACTGTATAGGCCCGGGGGAGATGTTTCAATTCCCCCATGCCTGACAGCAGAGGTGGGTTTTAAGGAGTTTATGAAAGCCGCAGAGGGTGGGGGCAGTTCTAATCTCTGGGGGGAGCTGGTTCCAGAGTGTTGGGGCCGCCACAGAGAAGGCTCTTCCCCTGGTTCCTGCAGCATTGTTAAGTTGAGGGGACCCGGAGAAGGCCAACTTTGAGGGACCTAATCGGTCACTGGGATTCGTGCGGCAGAAGGCAGTCCCGGAGATATTCTGGCCCGATGCCATGAAGGGCTTTATAGATCATAACCAACACTTTGAATTGTGACCGGAAACGGATCGGCAACCAATGCAGACTGTGGAGTGTTGGTGTAACATGGGCATATCTAGGGAAGCCCATGATTGCTCTCGCAGCTGCATTTTGCACGATCTGAAGTTTCCGAACACTTTTCAAAGGTAGCCCCACGTAGAGAGCATTACAGTAGTCTAATCTCAAGGTGATGGGGGCATGAGTGACTGTGAGCAGTGACTCCCGGTCCAGATAGGGCCGCAACTGGTGCACCAGGCAAACCTGGGCAAACATCCCCCTCGCCACAGCTGAAAGGTGTTTCTCTAATGTGAGCTGTGGATCGAGGAGGACGCCCAAGTTGCAGACCCTCTCTGAGGAGATCAATAATTCCCCCCCCCCCAGGGTTATGGACGGACAGATGGAATTGTCCCTGGGAGGCGGAACCCACAGCCATTCCATCTTATCCGGGTTGAGTTTGAGTCTGTTGACACCCATCCAGACCCCAACAGCCTCCAGGCACCGGGATTGGCCAATCTCCAAGAGGTGGGTCAAAAAGTGGTTTTTATATACGCATGTATTGCACCTTTTTCCTCAGTCTTTGCTTTCACCTTGATTGGTTTCAGTTCTGATTTTTGATAAATTCACTTTTGAACCTTAAATGGACTCTGAGTTTATTTTTCTTAAATACTGACTGTAGCAGTTGACATTATGCAAAGACTGAAGAAAAAGGTGTGATACATGCGTATATCAAAACCCCTTTTTGACTCCCCTCTTGGAGATTGGCCAATCCCTAGTGTCCATGACCATCAGGTGGACGCATCTACACTCCCTGTCTGGAGGAATCAATCAAGAGGGACCAAGCATGTTCCCAGGGTCACACGTGGCCCCTTGGCATCGCTCCACACCCCTCCCAGGGGGGCGGACCCCACTATTTGAGAAACACTGGGATAGATAAATAATAAAAGTGCTAAAGTAAGGCAGGGTAGTAGTCAATTCTAGGAAGCGGTGGACAAAGTGGGTGGAGTTTCTCCCTTTTCATTCCTCCCTTTTTTCTCACTTCCAAATAACAGAGTGCAAGAATAGCAGGTAATTGTTCTCAGGAGCTTGAGCCAATCTGTTGCATAGATATTTTAAAATGACTCTGAAGGTCCCAAGATACCTGACTTAAAGCTTCTATTTTAAACTCTTAAAGCCATTCATAAAATCATTGATTTTATTGATCATTTTGGATAGTTTACTGCAGATGTTCATTTAGCAACCTGGTCCAATTTCTAAAAGCAGTTTTAAAATAAAGCACATTTAAAAAACATTTTAAAAAGAAATCTTTCACTAGTTTGGTCATTTATAGGATGGGAAACATGCCCTAATTTATTTTGTAAATTGTTTCATTCGCTGCTGACTTTAGCACGGATGCTCAAAGTATTGATTAAAATATAACAGGGGCAGCTCATTCTTCTGGCTGTCAGAGGTCACAAAAACTGCAATTACATGCTATTCAAGGTTATTAAGTCACCCCAAATTAGCTTTCACCATTGTCCATGCTATCCTCAAAGGATATTGTTAGAAAGAAAGAGGAAAGATCTTAACCCATCACCACCAATGTTCATACGCAGTCCATGTGATCATATGGAACATTCTTTCGGTTTTTGTAATAGAGGATTTTTCTCCTGCTTAACCTACGAAATGTCCCTGTTTAGCTCAAAGAGTGCAGGTTTTTAGAACATTTCAATTCTAGAAAAACATTTATTTGCATTAGTCTTAATTTTAAAATTAAATTCTTTGATATCAATTTAATGCATTTGGGTAGGAATATGAATGTACTATAGTCTCATCTTCAGTGAAAACTTTTTTTTAATTCCCTGGTCAATACATAAATACCTGAAGGTGAAGCTGATTTCAGTAGACCAGTATGAATTTTGTGATGTTGTAGTCAGGGATGGGTTTCTCTTACCTTCCCTACCCATTCGAAAGTGTGCGTGTCGCATTGGAAGTGCGCAATTCACGCATGTTACATCCAGGTTCTCACTCTCTGCGGAGAGGGTTCGTTGCCAGCCACTTTCAAGCAGCGACGACTGGGCAACTGGTTTGGAGGCGTCGCAAGTAGCCATCACTACCAGTCCCCGGAGAGGGGCAGCATATAAATCAATCAATCAATCTAATTAATTAATTAATTAGTTGACGAACAGGGTCAAGTTTCCATCATCGGCTTGTCCAATCTGGTCTGAACCAGTAGCAACCCACCACTGCTTGTAGTGATAGCTCTCTTTTCTAACTTGTTCTTTTTTTTCTCTCAAATGTGTTGGAATTACAACTATGGGAATTCCTGCTAGAGGGCTTGGAAGATTATAGAGAACACCGAGTAATAAGCCGTCTTGGCTACAATTGTTAATTCAAAGATATACAGTACTGACTTGGAACATGGAGCTCCTCTGAGCTGTTAAACAGACCCTGATATTCATTCTTCTCTGAACATACCTATTATTTTAAGGCTCTCAAACTGATTGTGCTGCATTCCAGAAGCTGATTCAGTATTATACATCCTTTTCCAGAAAGTTTTACCAATTTCTTAATTTTTAGTACGTATAATTAAAATAAAGGAAGATAACCTAAGCAAAAGAATAGCACATGTTTGGGAAAGATTATATATCAATTTAAATTTTGAATCATATTAGAAATGTTGAATAACATTTCTCCAACAGATGAGAATTTTCTTTCCCAAACTTTCTTTTCCATGGGGAATTTTCCTACTAATTTCAAGAGTGGCTGCTTTTTATTCTTTGAAAAAAAAATAGTGGGTTCAATGTGTTTCAAAATATAAAAATGTAGGGTGGGAACATACATCATTTGATTTGAATAAAGGCATAAAATATACTTTTCCTAACAATTCAGTTGGCTGAAATAATGTAATTTTGCATAGGGAGAATATTTATTAGAAGTTCAGGGGCATAAATAAAATAACTGCAGAATTAGCCCTACTGGTAGTCCTTGACTTACAACTATCCATTTAGTGACTGTTCAAACTTACGACAGCAGTGGGAGGAAAAAAAGACTTACAATTGATCCAATAATTGCAACATCCCTTCGGGCGCATGATCAAAGTTCAGGTGCCTTGTATTGCATCGGCTTTTACTATGGGTCATGTGATCACCATTTATAATCTTACCGGCCAGCTTCCAAAAAAGGAAATCTATAGGAGAAGCCAGATTCGCTCAACAACTCTGTGATTCAGTTTATGACTCTAGTTTTTCACTTAACAACCATGGCAAAAATAAAAAGGTAGCAAAATCAAGCAAGATTCACTTTACAATGGAAATTCCGGTCCAAATCGTGGTTATAAGTCAAGGATTACATGCATAATTATTTATTTATTTATTATTATTTATTAGATTTGTATGCCGCCCCTCTCCGTAGACTCGGGGCGGCTTACAGCAATGATAAAAACAATATATAATGACAAATCTAATAGATTAGTATTCTCTATAAACAGATCTCAGATCTTTTGCTTGTTTATCTACAATTAATTCTACTGCAGTGAGCAACATGGATGAATAAATTTGTATGGAGAGATATTCCAATTTCATGGAGCCAGGAGTGGGCTCCACTTGCCTTCACCACCGGTGCGCATCGCAACGATTTCCGCGTGCGGTCTCACTCCGCGTCCCTCTGTGCAAATTCACTTACGCGCATGCTCAGAAGATGCTTTCAGCCTGAAACATATCTGAGGAGCTGCTCAGGTGTGCTTCAGGTGAAGGGGAAAAAAAGGTCGGCATTAACCCGCGGGTGGGCATTTTTCACCGCAGAGGACGAATAGAAGCCATCCAAAAAAAACCCAAATCACAGAAAATTACAAAATAAAAGATGGTGGTGTGCTCAGACCAGCAGAGAAAGAACCAGATCCGTGATGCCGTTTTCACGTTGCCAGTGGATCGCTAGCCATTCGGGTGATCTGGTACGAACCAATAGAACTATTAACACATGAAGCCTCAGGTTCAGTTCAGGTGGGGGTTGCCGCTCCTGGTGCTACCAGTGCGCTGTGCATGCCGATTCAAGTGTCCGGCATGCGCACATATATGTCCCAGCGAGATTTTACTTCTGTGCATGCGCAGGTAGCAAAATCTTGGGAGGGGACAAGCACATGCAAAAATTTGGTGATTCTTTTGCTTCAATTCATGCACATAAGCAAAAAAACCCACCAAAATCACACGCACGCATACATCGCCTTGTGAGATTTTGCTTCCTGCGCATGCGCAGAAGTAAAATCTCGCTGGGATGCACACATGTGCACATCAGACACCCAAAGCTTTGTGCACAGCCCCCATTTCCCTACCAGTGCAAAGTGTGGCCTATACTGTGTAGGAACCTGATACTGGTTCAGTTCCCAGCACTACTAAGAAGAAAAGACCTTGACTAAAATCATGAAACGCTTGCATCAGTCAGCATCCACAGTTGTGGGCCAGAGGTCTGACTACAGAGGAGACTGCCTGCCTTCTTAGCTAAAGCAGTTTTTGATAGATCTCTCTATAATCTCTACTCTTCTTCTCAATGTAACAGAAGCACATCTATAGGAAAGGAATCAAAATTAAGAGGTTGGACAGTTAGTTACCTGTTTCAGAGCAAGAATGCACAGTGTAAGGATTTTATTTGAAATGGTTTATATGCATTTTATAGTCCTTCGTTCTAAGAAATCAATTCACAGCTAAAGCTGCTTTGTTGAGCCTACTCTTAATTCATTCTGCTATGGGTGAGCAGTGTGGTCGGGGGGTAGGAAAAGCAAGTAGGATGCTTGGCTGCATAGCTAGAGGTATAACAAGCAAGAAGAGGGAGATTGTGATCCCGCTATATAGAGCTCTGGTGAGACCACATTTGGAGTACTGTGTTCAGTTCTGGAGACCTCACCTACAAAAAGATATTGACAAAATTGAACAGGTCCAAAGACGGGCTACAAGAATGGTGGAAGGTCTTAAGCATAAAACGTATCAGGAAAGACTTAATGAACTCAATCTGTATAGTCTGGACTCTGGAGGACAGAAGGAAAAGGGGGGACATGATTGAAACATTTAAATATGTGAAAGAGTTAAATAAGGCTCAGGAGGGAAGTGTTTTTAATAGGAAAGTGAACACAAGAACAAGGGGACGCAATCTGAAGTTAGTTGGGGGTAAGATCAAAAGCAACATGAGAAAATATTATTTTACTGAAAGAGTAGTAGATCCTTGGAACAAACTTCCAGCAGACGTGGTTGGTAAATCCACAGTAACTGAATTTAAACATGCCTGGGATAAACATATATCCATCCTAAGATAAAATACAAAAATAGTAGAAGGGCAGACTAGATGGACCATGAGGTCTTTTTCTGCCATCAGTCTTCTATGATTCTATGTTTCTATTTGCTGGATCGTTCACCACCTTAGGAAACTTTAAATGGAATCCCTGAAGCAGAACTTGTCTAAAGAGTTACTTTTTTGCCCCATGATATCCTGTATGAATGGGAAAGACAGATGCTCTCCCAGATGAGCCTAGTGTCGTGCTAGCTATTCATTCCTTTTCAGCAAATTACTTTTTCCATGCCTTCATAACTAGGAGAACCCACATGATTTGCTCATAAAAATCAGTGACCTATAATCCTATCAAATGCTTTTCAGTAGTAAGCAAGTATCGTCTTCAACTTCTTTCTATCGTTTTGTATCTATTTATATTGTATTTATATTGTATTTATATTGTTGTTGTAAGCCGCCCTGAGTCCTTCGGGATTGGGCAGCATAGAAGCAAACAAACAAACCAACCAATGAATGAATAAATAAATAAATAAATCTATCTTTAGGCATTGTCCGCAGCCATTTCTTGCCTAAAATTAACATTTTTATTTATTTATTTATTTATTCATTCATTCATTCATTCATTCATTCATTCATTTGTCCAATACACAAATACATAGGAAGAAAAATAGACATGTAGTAATATATATAAGGGTAAAGTGAACTTAGAGAAGAGGATATATGAAAGAAAGAAAATATATATGGTAAGTGAGAGAAAGGAAAGACAATTGGACAGGGGACGAAAGGCACACCAGTGCACTTATGTACGCCTCTTACTGGCCTCTTAGGAACCTGGAGAGGTCAATGCTGGAGAGTCTGAGGGAGAAATGTTGGGGGTTAGGGGTTGACACAATTGAGTCCGGCAATGAGTTCCACGCTTCGATAACTCGATTGTTGAAATAATATTTTTTACAGTCAAGTTTGGAGCGGTTCGTATTAAGTTTGAATCTGTTGCGTGCTCTTGTGTTGTTGCGGTTGAAGCTGAAGTAGTCATTGACCGGTAGGACGTTGCAGCATATGATCTTGTGGGCAATACTCAAATCGTGTTTTAGGCGCCGTAGTTCTAGGCTTTCTAGGCCCAGGATTGTTAGTCTATTTTCGTAGGATATTCTGTTTCGAGTGGAGGAGTGAAGGGCTCTTCTGGTGAAATATCTTTGGACATTTTGCTTGATGGTGGATTGTAGTTGATACACATCATTTATTTATTATTTATTATTTATTACTTGGATTTGTATGCCGCCCCTCTCCGAAGACTCGGGGCGGCTCACAACATGTAAAAAGACAAATCGTAAGTAATCAACAATTTAAAATTTTAAAGATTTAAAAAACCCCACAAACTAACAGACTCACACACAAGCATACCATATATAAATTCAACGTGCCCAGGGGGGGGGATGTTTCAATTCCCCCATGCCTGACGGCAAAGGTGGGTTTTAAGAAGTTTGCGGAAGGCAGGAAGAGTAGGGGCAGTTCTAATCTCCGGGGGGAGTTGGTTCCAGAGGGCCGGTGCCGCCACAGAGAAGGCTCTTCCCCTGGGGCCCGCCAACCGACATTGCTTAGTTGACGGGACCCGGAGAAGGCCCACTCTGTGGGACCTAATTGGTCGCTGGGATTCGTGCGGCAGGAGGCGGTCTCGGAGATATTCTGGTCCAGTGCCATGAAGGGCTTTAAAGGTCATAACCAACACTTTGAATTGTGACCGGAAACTGATCGGCAGCCAGTGCAGACTGCGGAGTGATGGTGAAACATGGGCATACCTGGGTAAGCCCATGACTGCTATCGCAGCTGCATTCTGCACGATCTGGAGTTTCCGAACACTTTTCAAAGGTAGCCCCATGTAGAGAGCATTACAGTAGTCGAACCTCGAGGTGATTCATTCATGTTTTTTAGTGAAGGAAGTCTCCTGAAGAACCTCTGCCTGCTTTGATGCTATGATAGAACTGAAGAAGAGCAAATGTTTAAACTGCAAATGTTGTTTACTACACAGGGGTGCAAGCATGTATTATGTCATCGGCAGCATATATGATAATGAAGTGCTGCACTGCAGGCAATTAATTTCAAGATTTAAATAGATAATCAGGAGACAGAATGTTACTGGCTTAGTTTTCTCTCTCATGTTTCTTGGTTTCTAAGTTTAATCTCCACACAACAGCATAAAAAATATTTTTTGCACCAAAGCACTTGGGTTGTCTGCCTGAAAATATCTGGGTTGTTACATCTACCTATTTTTATTATTTTATTTTTATCCTACATTTATTATTTTTATAAATAACTCAAGCTGACAAACATTACTCCTTCCTCCTATTTTTCCCATAACAACAACCCTGAATTGGGCTGAGAAAGAGTGACTGGCTGAAAGCCTTCCAGCCAGCTTTTACAACTAAAGCAGGACTGGAACTTGCAACTTTTCTGGCTTCTAACTTGGTGTTTTAACCCCTATATTGTCCATCCCTTTAATTTCTTGTATATATTTTCTTCCTTTGGAATGCAGTTTCTCTAGATGCGATTTTTGATGCCCTCAATACAATCAGAACACAAAAGGTATCACTGACACTAGTTTTTTTGTACAACTGTAGGAACTCAAAGACATCACCTCGAGGTTCAACTACTGTAATGCTCTCTACAGGGGGCTACCTTTGAAAAGTGTTCGGAAACTTCGGATCGTGCAGAATGCATCTACGAGAGCAATCATGGGCTTCCCCAGGTATGCCCATGTTACACCAACACTCCGCAGTCTGCATTGGTTGCCAATCAATTTCCGGTCACAATTCAAAGTGTTGGTTATGACCTATAAAGCCCTTCATGGCATCGGACCAGAATATCTCAGGAACCGCCTTCTGCCGCACAAATCCCAGCGACCAGTTAGGTCCCACAGAGTTGGCCTTCTCCGGGTCCCATCGACTAAACAATGTCATTTGGCGGGACCCAGGGAAAGAGCCTTTTGTGTGGCGGCCCCGACCCTCTGGAACCAGCTCCCCCCGGAGATTAGAACTGCCCCCACCCTCCTTGCCTTTCGTAAAGTTCTTAAAACCCATCTCTGCCGTCAGGCATGGGGGAACTGAGACATCTCCCCCAAGCCTATACAGTTTATACATGGTATGTTTGTGTGTATGTTTGCTTTTAATAATGGGGTTTTTAGTGTTTTTTAAATTATTAGATTTGTTCTTACATTGTCTTTGTTGTTGTTGTGATCCACCCCGAGTCTACGGAGAGGGGCGGCATACAAATCTAAATAATAATAATAATAATAATAATAATAATAATAATAATAATAATAATAATAATAATAATAGAAAGCAGGTTCTGTAAATCCCAAAGCTGTCTTCTTTCTTTGCAAAGGAATTCCACTCTCTTCAATATGAATCTCAAGATTTCTAACTCTCAAGACTATGCTGGGACTAAATTTTGCAGAAAATTCCCAAATAGAAATCTCTTCAACTATTTTGATAAATCTCTTCAACCATCTTCAACTACTTTCAGAGACAACAGATATTGCTTCAAAGATATCAAATCCACCCTTTGGATCTGTGTTATACAGTGCTCAGGCTACAGCATTTCAAATGATAGGGAATTTTTTTAAAACCTTCACTGTACCAAGTGGATCCATTTGTTTCAGACATGGCAAGGTTAAATTCAGGTACAAATTCCATCTATTTTCCCTCAAATGAGGCCAGCCTGTTTGTCATGGAAGCCAATAGCTACTAGTTTGAGGGAGGCAGAAAACTAAATGCAACATTACTTCCAATCTTTGCTGTCTTTTTTCCAGGGGAAAAGAAAAATGACTCTTGACTGCATAATGTCAACCGAAAAAAGCAAGACACAATTATTGAGCTCCTCAATAAATGACATGATACCAAGGCACATTCACACACAGCTTTGCACAACAAAGTATGTAATTAAAAAGCAGATGTGCAGATGAATCACCATTCTGATTTTCCAAATGTGTGAAGGAGATCTTATCTTTAGGAATGATTCCCTAATATAGCTTACTTAAAAACATTGGAATACGAAAGCTGAAATGCAAAACAAGCAAAAGCTTGTCATCTTTCTAAAAAATAATGTTTAACCATTTTGACTAAAGAAGCATGCTTTTTGATATTTAAAGAATTGTAAATCCATCAATTCACCACCTTTCCTGAGCAATTACCTGACAATTTTTTTTAAAAAAAAAAATCTCCTAAGCAGTGACTCTGTTCTGTATTCATCCCTCTCATTCCTGTTTGTTGTGGTTAGCTCTGGCCCAGCTCCTGCCCCAAGGAATGTGCAGGTGGATGTGGGGGAGACATCCACATGCCACAGGCCTCTTTTGCTCCTGATGGAATCTGCCGATGAAGCCTCCTCTGACCAAGGAAGCATGAGTGACAAGGAAGAGGGGAGTTTGGCAGACAGTCCAGGAGGAGATCAATCATCTGTATCATCCTTGGATTCTGAACAAGAATTAATGACACATCCACGCATGCGTAGAGTGATGCAAAGGAGACAACAACTGAAGGATTATTACAAGAGAAAATGAGGCCACCTGTGGTTGGGTGGGGCTCCAGTAATTAGGGCTGCTGCTATAAATAGCAGCGTGTGGGTTTGGCCGTTGTGAAAGAGTATCTGATCGCAGTTCTTCAGGAATCGTGTGTTGCTGTTTTCCGGACTTTGTTTGTTGATTTTTCACGCCTTTGAAACCAAAGCAGACCAACGTGTGTGTGTGTGTGTGTGTGTGTCTCACTTTGTTGGAAGAAGAAGGGGTGTGAAGTTTCTTCACAGCTGCTACCTAAGTACTTAATGACTGCTTAAGGGAAATTGTACAGACTACCCGGTTGTTTTGGGAGGAGTGCTCTTTGCAATACAAAAAGAGTGCTTAGTTTATTTTGAATTTTGTGATAAAGAACATTGTTTTGAATTTTCAAACGTGTGTGTGTCTGAAATTTGTACTCTTGAATTTTTGGGAGGCTCCTTCCAGAGAACCCGGTAGAACACTGTTCAAGCAGTTTAAATCTCAAAGTGATATTCGGTTGGCATGTACCTATATGAGTATATTCCTTTGCTTCTGTGACCAGTGTAACTCTGCCTGATGCCTGAGATCTCACGAAGTAACTATTCCCTGAGGAAAGTCAGCCAGAAATAAAGCATATGGCGATAGGGATGATGGTGGAAAGAGAATGATGGGTCTGCTTCAGGGAACACATTGTTTTCTTTCAAAGACAACAGAGTTCTCAATGATTCATAGAAAGTATGTGGGCTTTATGAATTATTCTGGAAACGTAGAATGCCAATGTAATTATAAAATCCCCCCAAAATGTTTCTTCAGTTGTGTAACTTTGTAACGAGGCTTCCATAATCTGATATCCTTGGCCATAAAAATCTGCTGCTGCTTTTCAAATTACTCTCAAAACAGCATTTAAGAAGATTAAATAAATTCAATGCATAATACAAGAACAAGGAATCTGAAAAATACAATAATGCAGCCACATTTGAAATCAATAGTCATTGCAAATTAGTTTCTCTAAATATATATAACTAGAATTATTTTACAAGTGTCAAATTGATGCAGTCTTATATAACGAATTCAAAATCACTAAGATAATGTATTATACACGCAGCAAATGAATGTATGTTTCAATATAGTATATACATTAATGTATGTCCTTTTGAAGATAAAAAAGTATGAACTGGCATAGTGAATGTGGTTGGTGTATAAATTTCCTCTTCCCTGTTATATTTTATATACTTAATTTATTTTACCAGTTAGTTGTTATATTTTTATCCCACCGTTACTACTTTATTCTTACTCCTTTTTGTCTCTTTTCATAATGTTGCTCACTCTGAAATGTAATGTAATGTACACTATACTGTTGGTTACACTTCTTTGCCCTAAAGAAAAGGGAGTCTGTTCTCCAAAGCACCTGCGGGTAGGACAAGAAACAATGGGTGGAAACTAAACAAGGAGAGACACAACTTAGAACTAAGGAGAAATTTCCTGACGGTTAAAACCATCAGTGGAACAACTTGCCTCCAGAAGTTGTGAATGCTCCAACAATGGAAGTTTTTAAGAAGATGTTGGATAACCATTTGTCTGAAGTGGTGTAGGGCTTAAGAAGGAGGTTGGACTAGAAGATCCCCAAAGTCCCTCCCAACTCTGTTTTTCTATTCTAGTATGATGGGGATAACTAGATAGGCATTGTTTCTCCCTGCTTCTCTTTCTTGGGTCTACATCAATGAATATCAATGAAGCTTAACCTGGCACCTTGTTATTGGTCCCGTCAACAAAACAATGTCGTTTGGCGGGGCCCAGGGGAAGGGCCTTCTCTGTGGTGGCCCCGACCCTCTGGAACCAACTCCCCCCGGAGATTAGAATTGCCCCCACCCTCCTCGCCTTTCGTAAGCTCCTAAAACCCCACCTCTGCTGTCAGGCATGGGGGAACTGAGATATTCTTTCCCCCTTGGCCTTTACAATTTATGCATGGTATGTTTGTTTGTATGTATGCTTGGTTTTAGTAATAAGGGTTTTTTAGCTGTTTTAGTATTGGATTTACATGCTGTTTTGTTACTGTTGTTAGCCGCCCCGAGTCTGCTGAGAGGGGCGGCATATAAATCCAATAAATAAATAAATAAATAAAATTGTTTTAATATTTTAATATCACCATAATATTTTATATCAACATAAAATCAAAGTTGTTCTCTCAAACATGCAAGTATTCTCTCACGCCCTTTGTCCTTCAAGACATCTACTGTTAAGAGCCATTTGCTACCTCTGTGGCAAATAAACTTTGCTTTTCTTCTTATTGTAATTTTAAAAAAATCCTATCTTCCTATAAATCCACAATCAAAATTAGGTGTAGCATATTGCAGTGGATTAGAATGCAGAAGGCTGGTTTTCCGAGAGCAGAGAACTAGCCCAGGTTGTTCTAATGTACCTTCTGTTTATTAAATTATATTTATCCTTGTTCAGTGAAAGTACATAGAGAGCTGTCTTCTGTTTGGTAAACATAATTATTTTTGCACAGAATACTTTAGGAAGGGGAACTGTGTGCAGGGCTCTCTTTATCCTTTGCTCTCTCTCCACTGGAAGAAAAAATAATAATAGTTAAAGCTATCCTCTATGGATTTTCTTCACTCAGAAGAGAAACTATGGAATGCATGAAACACCGGTGCCTTCTGCCTGATCCATATTCATGACCTTTCCTTTACTGTGACTGATTTATGCCCCTTTCCACCCCCAGGGTGTTCATTCTAAAACAAAAGCAGACCAAATAGAAGCCAAATACTTCTTTCGGCAGGAGGGGGGGAGAAAAGAGCAGTCTAGCTGTTCAAGAAAGAGAAACTCTTTTCTATAAGGAGGTTTGGTTCTATAGGTTTACCGCAACCAGAAAATATACTTGCCAAAAGATAGAAGCAACGGATTGGTTTGAGTAAAATTCTCCAGTGGCTTCATGGCAGCCATTGCTTTCATTATTTATCTAATGCCAGAAGTGCACAGCAATTGGGATTGCCAGATGTCCCTAGTATGACAGTCCTGGAAGTCTGTATGGTGTAATGAATAGAGTGTCAATTGTTAACCTGGGAAACCTGGATTCCAGTCCATACACAGCCGTCTTTCAAAATGGGTGGCATAGTCATTTCCACCCAATCTATTACATGAGTGTTGTTATGATAGACATGCCACATAGAACTGTGGTATACAAAACCCATTCAAAGCTGGCTAGAAGATGTGGGGGGGAGAGAGAAATGATAGATAGGTGTGTGTGTGTGTGAGAGAGAGAGAGATGATAGTTAAATGAAAGAGATAGATAGATAGATGGATGGATGGATGGATGGATGGATGGATATAGGTAGGTAGGTAGGTAGGTAGACGATAGATTGATACAGACCAATAGAGGCGATAGATAGATAGATAGATAGATAGATAGATAGATAGATAGATAGATAGATAGATAGATAGATAGATAGATAGATAGATGATTATGGATGGATGGATGGATAGATAGATTGATAAAGACAGACAGACAGACAGACAGACAGACAGACAGACAGATAGATAGATAGATGCATAGATGCATAGATACATAGATAGATAGAGACAGACAGACAGACAGACAGTCAGACAGACAGACAGACAGACAGACCCAGTGGGTAAGGAGCATCCAGCTGTAAGTCTGGATTTAGCTTTACTAGATAAATGGTCAAAGCAATGGAAACTGCAGTTTAATGTTTCCAAATGTAAAATAATGCACTTGGGGGAAAGGAATCCTCAATCTGAGTATTGTATTGGCAGTTCTGTGTTAGCAAATACTTCAGAAGAAAAGGATTTAGGGGTAATGATTTCTGACAGTCTCAAAATGGGTGAATAGTGCAGTCAGGCGGTAGGGAAAGCAAGTAGGATGCTTGGCTGCATAGCTAGAGGTATAACAAGCAGGAAGAGGGAGATTATGATCCCGCTATATAGAATGCTGGTGAGACCACATTTGGAATACTGTGTTCAGTTCTGGAGACCTCACCTACAAAAAGATATTGATAAAATTGAACGGGTCCAAAGACAGGCTACAAGAATGGTGGAAGGTTTTAAGCATAAAACGTATCAGGAAAGACTTAATGAACTCAATCTGTATAGTCTGGAGGACAGAAGGAAAAGGGGGGACATGATCGAAACATTTAAATATATTAAAGGATTAAATAAGGTCCAGGAGGGAAGTGTTTTTAATAGGAAAGTGAACACAAGAACAAGGGGACACAATCTGAAGTTAGTTGGGGGAAAGATCAAAAGCAACATGAGAAAATATTATTTTACTGAAAGAGTAGTAGATCCTTGGAACAAACTTCCAGCAACCGTGGTAGATAAATCCACAGTAACTGAATTTAAACATGCCTGGGATAAACATACTGTATATCCATCCTAAGATAAAATACAGAAAATAGTATAAGGGCAGACTAGATGGACCATGAGGTCTTTTTCTGCCTTCAGACTTCTATGTTTCTATGTTTCTAAGTCTGTAAGAGCCTTGAAAGCTCTTCCTCTCTTTTTTAACTTTCAATTTTAACTTTTTTAACTTTCAATTTTAATTATTTTAGTCTTGTTTTAATGGCTCAAAGTATAAATAATATGCTATTTGGATATGATTGTATGCTTTTTATGTTTTCATTGTACACTACTCAGAGTTACCCTGTGAATGAAAAGGGTGGGTGGCTTTACAAATTTGATATATAAACAAGCTGATTTTTTAAAAAAACCAAAGTTCAGCTGTCCACAATAACTAGTCTTTAATTTGTTTAGTAATGCATTTTAATTCTGTTATCAGCATAACATTAATTGGAGATGAAAGTAGCTTTGGCTTTAGGAGCAAGGAATTTAAAAGACTGCATCCTCTTCCTTTTCTGAAATTAACTTTGGATAGTAAGTCTCCAGTCCCATAGCTCTTCATATACATTTTTCTTCGCGTGGGAAAAGCTGTACAGGAGATAATTGCATTTGACTCAGAGCTAAAGATGGGGGTACAGAACACCAAGTAAAGTCATGGAGTGAGAGAGGGGCTCAGGTTAACCAAACTTGAGGCAAGAAATTAAGGAAAGAAAAATGTAGGCAAGAAAAACAAAATGCACAAGTACAGTATATGTGGTACATTGCTCAACAGCAACTGTAAAAGGGATCTTGGAGTCCTAGTAGACAACTATTTAAATATGAGCCAGCAGTGTGCAGCAGCTGCCAAAAAAGCCAACACAGTTGTAGGCTGCATTAATTGAGGGATAGAATCAAGATCATGTGAAGTGTTAATACCACTTTATAAGGCCTTGGTAAGGCGACACTTGGAATACTGCATTCAGTTTTGGTCACCACGATATAAAAAGGATGTTGAGACTCTAGAAAGAGTGCAGAGAAGAGCAACAAAAATGATTAGGGAACTGGAAGCTAAAACATATAAAGAACGGTTGCACAACTAGGTATGTCTAGTTTAATGAAAAGAAGGACTAGGGGAGACATGACAGCAGTTTTCCATTATCTTAGGGGTTGCCACAAAGAAGAGGGAGTCAGCTTATTCTCCAAAGCACCTGTGGGTAGGACAAAAAGCAATGGGTGGAAACTAAACAAAGAGAGAAACAACTTAGAACTAAGGAGAAATTTCTTGGCAATTAGAACAATTAATCCATGAAACAGCTTGCCTCCAAAAGTTGTGAATGCTCCAACACTGGAAGTTTTTAAGAAGTAGTGTAGGGTTGCCTGCCTAAGCAGTGGGTTGGACTAGACTAGAAGACTTCCAAGATCCTTTCCAACTCTGTTGTTATGTTATGTTATGTTACGTTGCGTTGCGTTGCGTTGCGTTACGTTACGTTACGTCATGTCATGTCATGTTATGTTTAAAGACATGGAATAAGAGGGGGGCTCAAGGTAACCAAGTGATGTTACCAGAATTCCTCACAATGCCCACATCTTGATCTGACAGTTTTGATGTCAGTACAATTCAAACTCGCACAAACTCTTCTAAGAGTGTTTCCCTTGGCCTTTGAAATTTGCTGCGACTTGTGTTGTGGTTCTCTTCCACCCCCACCCCCTTTCTTTCTTTTCCAAGTGCTCTACTATGTAACTCTGGCTGCAAACAATGGCTATAGAAATTGCGAGTAGAGTGGATGGGATGGTGGTGGGCTGTTCTGCTTGGCCCTGATTCCAGAAACCGAGTTGGCCAGCAAGAGAAAATGTTTTTGCAAACATTTTTTTTTTTACCAGGGAAAAGCAACCCTGTGCTTTTCAGAGAAACTTCCCCCGGGTGATGCTGCAAACGTTCTTGTCCAGAAGTGCAGAAATCATTGTTTGTTTGTTTGTTTGTTTTCGAGCTGGCCAGGAAGAGGGGATCTCTACTCTATCTAGGATTTGGCAAAGAGCTCCTAACAGCTGAGAGTATCTCTCTTTCCTCCCCGTCGCAAGAGCAGTTCATGCTGAGCAAGGCTCATTAAATATTCACTTCCAGCTGCAAGCAGCTCATTAAGGCAGCACCAAGCGGTGACGCTGCGGCTGGAAGAGCGTTTCTTGCTGAGCATCACCATGCAGAGGCTCAGTGGAACACTGGATGCTCTCCTTCTCAGTGCCTTCTCCATCATGACCAGCTTGTGCTCCCTGCTTTGCATTAAGTACAGGTAAAAGACTGCACCGAAAAACCTTTCGGCAGACGGACTCCGTTCGTTCGTTCAGGTTTGGGCTGTTTTGGTGGCGGGCAGGTGCTTGGGGTGCTCGGAGTTGTCTCCCGAAATCGGTTGGGGCGTCTTGGTGACAAGCAAAGTTGGATTTTTCTGGGCATGGTTTTGGGTCTTGTTTCATAGGAAAATACGGCACAGAAGAAGAAGATGGGCACCAGGAGAGAAGTGAGGCAAAGTTGTGGTTAGTTAGAAGTGAGGCAAAGTTGTGGTTAGTTAGAAGTGAGGCAAAGTTGTGGTTAGGTTTCGGAAAGTTTGCAACTTTCTGAAAGGGGGGAAATATCAGGTGTCGGGTTTTGGATGCTATCTACTCTTTCCTTGATGTTAAGTTGGATTGTGGTTTATCCCTCTTCACTTACCTTTTGAGGAGCTTGGGAGTTTATTTTAAGTCCAACCTGAACAAACCCCAACCTCACTGCTGCTAAACCTTTCAGACAACCTATTTTAACAATTTAATAATAGGTAACATAATGTGCTCTTAAATTAATTAAACAGATTTTTTTTCATTGGAGATTCCTGACACCATATTTTTTTTCTTTAAATAGCGAACAGCAACCATTGGCATTAGGGGAGAAGGCTGACATGAACTTGCTCAACTGGCCTGTTGAAATGTTTTGATTTTGTACCAAAGGGGTCCCTAAACCCTGAAGGTAGTGATGCTATTTCTCTTCCATTTGCAGAAAATGTTTCCAGACAGCTCATTTCTATGTAGAAGACAGCAGTTCTCCTCGGGTGGTACCAAATGAAACCGTCCCAATTATTCCCATCCCAGGTAAGAAAGGCCTCGCCTCATTCGTCCACGCCTTGGTTTGATCATAGATGCAACCGTTCAAATTTTCCTTAACAATTTGTCCTAGTTTGGGTACAATTGAAATCAGTTGCTCCTCACAATCCTATGATTTCTTCCCATTGTTGTGATTTGTAGTCCTGTTTCTGTACAATAATTATTTAAAGTGGAGTAAAAAGTATGGAGTTTTAACTTTTCTTTCCTTTGGATGAAACCCTCTTGGTTTCACAAAGGAAACCTCTAGATGTCATATAACATTTGTCTTTTCTGACTCCAGTATCCTGTCCTGAATGAACTTTTAATTCAATTTGCCTTTTCTACTGAGATTCCAAATCTTCATCTTAATGTTCAGCAATTTCTACTAGAGGTAAATGGGCAGTATAATCTTGTGTATTTATAGTTAGAAGGAAAAAATGTTTAATTCACTGCCAGTTCTTTAATATATATAAATTTTGACACAAATAGTGGTTTAGAAAAACCAAGCTCTTGGATACATATTTCTATTTGCCAAGATACTACCAGATAGGTAGGTCATCAGATTCCAACATTTTAGTCTATTTCAATTTTATTTCCAGCTTTTATTAAAAAAAATGAGTTGATAAATATATTTTTATATAACTAAATGAAGTAGCTTTATTTGGGGTGAACAGAATTATAGCTGTTCAATATTGTAAATCTTTCTGAACTTAGTCTTAATTCAGTGCTAAGAACATACATAGGATTATTCTACTTGAGTATAAACAGATTTGGGTCTCATTTTAATTTAGGAATTAAATGCATGGTTTATCCTTTCACAGTTTGTTCATTCTTTTATTATTAATGGCTTAAAATAAGTCTACATACAATGATTTTTTGTGTGTGTGAATGAAAGCTGGATTTCACTGATGGGACAGTTTGATTATTGCTATATACTGTTTTTAATTCCTTTAAAGATTTCAAAGTGATTATGGTATGTCATGGTTTTTCTCTGACAGGTTGTAAAGGGTATTGTAATGAGATTATGTTGTTTGTTTTCTTTTTGCATATAATGTACTATATTGGGTAAAGAACTCAGTTTTGCAATTACTAGATTAATTGATCGATACTGGTCAGAGATAATAGAAAGTTGGATAATGGAAAGTTGCTATTGGTTCATCCAGCTCCTGTCTATATGGTGGTCAGGGGATTATGGGAGTTGAATTCCAACATATCTGAACTATGCCAAGTTGGGAAAAGATGTTCTACTCCAAGTTACAAATGAATAGCTGGGAAAACTCTATTAAAAACCTCTTGGACTCTTTTGAAAAATCCTTAGAAATAATTATGACCCAACTGTGTCATATAAAGATGAACAAATTCAAAGTTTGTATGAATTTATGGCTTCTATTAGCACTTCAGATGATAAAAGTTTTACCACATTCACAATCAGAATATATTCTCTTTAAAATGGTTGCCAGAGCATATATGCATGGAGGAGTCACACTTAGGATATTGTTATTGAAAGTTGGTCTTGTTTAATTGGATATTAAAAAATCTGTAAGATTATCTCCCCAAAAGTCTCTCGGTAATGATCTGACATAGCTTTTCTTCACTTATGTTGTCCTGTTAGTTGTAAAATATATCAGAATTGTTCTCACAGTGTATTAATACCCTCCATTTCCCTATAAAATTCTTCTCACCTTCTTATTGCGTAGCACATTATATTATCTAATCCCAAAGGTACTTTTTCAAGAGGCAACTGGACTTTCTGATTTTTCTTTGAAAAAATTTCGCTTCTCATCCAAGAAACTTACTTCTTCAGCTTCTTGGATGAGAAGTGAAATGTCTTCAAAGAAAAACCAGAAAGTCCAGTTGCCTCTTGAAAAATCACCTTTAGGACAACTATGACTTGGATAACTGATTAAGAATTTCCATAAACATACAGTATATTATGTAATCTTCACCCCTAGAATGACAGAAATTGCATAAATAATCATCTCAAACTTGGCAGTCCCTATTCTACAAACTATATGTTTATTAGAAATTGTTTCTGTTTCCCATATTTTTTTGAAGTACATAAGTTCAGAAATTATTTTATTAAAAATACTGAAGTTACTTTATAAAAGTTGAGCAAGGTGAGCTTACATATTCAAAGAGTTTAGGCCAAGGGAGCTTTTCAGATGTTGTGACAAAAGTCTAACACCTTTACACTAATGTGTAAAAATTTTAATCCTTAAACATCTGCCAAGGTACGGAAAAACAGAATACCAGGGAATCAATGTCTGATTCAGGTCTTTATTTCATATTTATTTTATTTCACATGCACACACTGAAATCAGTCATTGTTCTCTCTTCTACATCTGACTATACTTAGAACATTTCATCCCATTGAAGGCATCATGTGATCAACTGGACTGTATCAGAAGAGTTCAATAGAAAAAAAATGTTCTCATTCACTCCCATATTATATAGACACTATAGAGGAGGTTGTTGCCTCTTGGTAGATCTACTATCAGCCCTGAGCGTTTCTAGTTTTCATTAAATAGCAATTTGTAAAAGAATTCATTCAGGTAAAATACCCAGAATGAAGTACAGCATCTACAAATATAAGGGAGAGTTCTCGGTGGTGCAGTGGTCATTAGAATTGGGGTGATCTATAGGCCTCCAGGGCAATCTGAGGAATATGACAACAAGATGGTGGATGAAATTACCCAAATGGCAGTAAAGGGAGATATTGTGGTTATGGGTGATTTCAACATGCCTGATATTGACTGGAATATCCCCAGTGCCCTTACATTCAAAAGTAAGAATATAGTAGAGGCCTTTACAGGAGCAGCTCTGGCACAGCTGGTTAAAGCACCGACTAGAGGGGAGAATATTCTAGATTTAGGGTTTACAAATGGGAATTGGGTTAAGGTGGGAGGTTAAGGTGGGAGAAAATTTAGGTTGCAGTGACCATCTATGTTTGTGGTTTGATGTAAAAACTGATTGTGACCAATCCTATACTGCAACCAAAGTATTGAATTTCAGAAAAACAAATTTTAATTCAATGGGGGGAAATTTAAATAATGAATTAAAGGGGAGGGATAAAATGGCAGGAGTGAGCACCCAGTGGACTGTATTAAAAAAGGCCACCTTAAAAGCCACTGTACTGTATGTAAGGCAAATAACTAAAGGTAAAAGGAAGAAGAAACCACTATGGTTTAGCAATGATGTAAGGGCTATAGTAAATGCAAAAAAGGCTGCCTATAGGAGGTATAAAGAGTCTGGAAGTATAGCTGATAGAGAGGTGTATAAAATGAGAGAGAAGGAGGCAAAACAGATAATATATGCTGCTAAAGCCTCAAAAGAGGAAGAAATTGCCAAATCTGTAAAGAAGGGGGATAAAACCTTCTTCAGATATATTAGTGATAGGAAGAAGAAAAACTGCAGCATCACAAAGCTTAGTACAGGGAATAATGCATGCATTGATGAGAATAAGGAGATCACTGACCATTTCAATAGCTACTTCTGTTCAGTTTTCTCAAAAGACACCTTACAAAATAATACTATAGAGGGATATAGCATTGCTTCCGGATTCAGCTCTAGTGATCTTAGAAGCCGATGTCTTAGAAGAACTTGAACGATTAAAGATAAATAAGGCAATGGATCCAGATGGCATCCACCCCAGAGTTCTTAAAGAACTCAGATTTGTCATTGCTACCCCCCTGACTGATTTGTTTAACCAATCCCTGTTAACAGGAGATGTTCCTGAGGATTGGGGAATGGCCAGTGTTGTGCCTATCCATAAGAAGGGCAGTAGAGAAGAAGCTGGTAACTACAGGCCAGTTAGCTTGATATCAGTGATAGTTAAAATGATGGAGACTCTACTCAAAAAGAGGATAAATCAGCACCTAAAAAACAATAACTTATTGGACCCAAATCAGCATGGCTTTACTGAAGGCAAATCATGTCAGACTAATCTCATTGATTTCTTTGATTATGTCACAAAGGTGTTGGACGAAGGTGGTGCCGCAGATATTGCCTATCTGGACTTTAGCAAAGCCTTTGATATGGTTCCACATAAAGAGCTGATAGATAAATTAGTGAAGATTGGACTTAATCCCTGGATAGTTCAGTGGATTTGCAGCTGGCTGAAGCGTAGACAACAGAGAATTATTGTGAATGGCGAGTATTCTGAGCAGAGACAGGTTACAAGTGGTGTGCCACAAGGGTCTGTTTTGGGTCCTATTCTTTTTAAAATGTTTGTGAGTGACATAGGGGAAGGTTTGGTAGGGAAGGTTTGCCTATTTGCCGATGACTCTAAAGTGTGCAATAGGGTTGATATTCCTGGAGGCATCTGTAATATGGTAAATGATTTAGCTTTACTAGATAAATGGTCAAAGCAATGGAAACTGCAGTTTAATGTTTCCAAATGTAAAATAATGCACTTGGGGAAAATAAATCCTCAATCTGAGTATTGTATTGGCAGTTCGTTGTTAGCAAAAACTTCAGAAG